>NW_028140232.1:0-32141 GCF_965202585.1 Thalia democratica | reverse complement strand
CAATTAAGCATCTGTTTGTAGGTAAAGTTAAATAAATGACTCAGCTAGTTCATTTACGACTGAAGTTTTAGTTTAGTTTCTGTTTAAATGGAAAAATGTAGTTTACGCTAGTTTTATTATTGTCGAGAAGCAATACTTAGCTATCTTTAACAAAGCTGAAATGTTTTTGCAATTACTCTAAAATAAGTGAGCAGTCTAATGCTTTTTTGCAATAGTCTTATTATTTACAGTATAGTGCTTGATTTAAGCTGAAGATAAAAATAAACTGTCTAAATAATCACTCGTTTGTCGAACAACTGTGTACTGCATACAACCTCCATTTCTTGTTTAAATAACAGCACTAACGCATTAAACTCTGTAAACAAATACTAAATTGTTGTCGTACATTCGCGGAAGATACTTGTCCAGTGGGACAAGACCTGCCACGGAGTGCAGAGCATTGCGGGTCAATAGGCCGGGGCTCGACGCCTTGCTCTAACAGTCGGTCACTGACTCGTCTTGTAGAGTTAAGCTCATTCTCATTATTATGGGTATTACTAGCCATGATGTAAGTTATTTAGGGAATAGGGGAGCTAAAGCCACGCTATTGAATTACACTGATGATATTATTTAAACAGGGTAAAGGGGTACTAAGCCACACTCCTGAACCGCCGGTATCAAACCGATATAACTTAGTTTGATAGAAAAACATGTTAATAAGTGAGAGAGACTGCTTGTAAATTATTTACTAAAATCACAATGATTTACACTGATGAATAATGGTAGCAAAAACTAAAACTTATTTAATTATAGCAGCAACTAAATATAAATTAACTAACAGTTGGTTATGAGAATATTTTACTCAAAGAATTCAATTATTTTAAAACTCTTAGAATTAATCTTAACTGAGATCACTTTTAAGAAAAGCAAAACTGTTTACAAATCTTATTAATTCTTTAGCAAAAAATTTTAACTAATACTGTGAATGTAGCAACCACCATATATAAACAAATCAAATAATTTATTATAACACGAAATTTACTGCAAAAACAATACCAAAACAATATTAAAAATACTCACTGTGTTTTATAGCCATCTCTATGTAAGTTTCTATCAAAAAAATCTAATTTAAAAAACTCCAAGAGAAAAAAACACAATATTCAGTAAGCTCATGCACTAAAATCACTTTTGTTTGTTTGGCGGCAAAACAATATAAAAAACTCCCTAATGTTTGCAATATTACAAGTTTATTTTATTTAGCCCGAGGCGTTACAGTGTAATTAATTTTATTTAACTTCTTTCTATTTATAGATAGTTTTAATGTTTTTTACTAACTTATCAATCTCATAATTTTTTTATAAAGCAACTAAACTTTAGTTTTAGTTTCTGGCATTAAATTTCAGTATTATAGTAAAACTATTTTTGTTTTCACTTTTTAAATTTGTGTCAATATTTACACACGATTTAGATTTAGTAATTTACCTGATCCGGAATTTATTTAAGATCCAGTCGCAAGCAACTGGCAGTTGGTACTCGGTAGTCGATACTTATTTAACTTTTTAATACATTTGAAAGTAATAAATTCGTACAACGATAGGTTTAAAACCCTACTTATTTTTTTTTTTGTACTTTAGTATTAAACTTTTCTACTTAAACTTATGAAAATAGACATAAGTCAATACCGATTTTTATTTTAATTAATTTTGTTATAAAAAATGAAGTAATGTATTTGAAGGTCATTAAACTTAGAAATAAAAAAAATTATTGAAATTGTAGTATTAGAGTCTTTTCGTATATCATAGAAAAGAAAGGAAAATAACTATAAACAATTGACATGGTTTTTGTTTTAGTTGAGGATAACTTTTGTGACAATAATTTGCAATTCTTGCACTGCAAGTCGTACATGTTAAAAAGCACTGATTTAGTTACTTGATCGTAAAATTACTAACTTAAAACAAACCAAAGTTTATGCGTTTTATTGCTGAATTAACATAGTAACTTTTAGCGTTTTAACAAGTGTGCTGCAAGTTATCAATTTCCTTTAAAAGTTTTTGTCAAATATATCTGTAACTTCTCTAGATATGAAATATAATTATAAAATTTTTTTATGAATATTTACATTAATGTCGTATATTTTTATAGTATTTAATATTACAGTTTATAAATATAAATAACAAATTATTAAGAATTTTATACAAAAGTGCTCAATATTATAGACGTTTTTTATTTGTTTAAAGAAAAATTTTTATACTAAAGGTTACTTTAAAAAAACTAATATGTAAAATGTGATTGATAAATGTATTTTTTAAGTAGTATAGTTAAAAATTGTATTTTGTGATACAAGTTAGCATGTCCGGTTTCTTTACAGCTTGTTCTAGTATGGTCAATTTTATCGCTAGGTTTAAGATCAGCCATTAAGCGACGTCTATGTTAAAGAATCAGCATCTCCTAAAATAAACAAAAAGTATACAAAAGAGATAAACTTTTGTTTTAGGGGATTTATTATAATTTTAAATTTAATCTAGACCTTTAACATTTTAATACATTTTAATTTTACATTTTATAACTACTTTTATAAACGTTCTTTCATTGTCTATAATTAAGCTATTCACTTCTTTTCAAATTCTAGGTATGTTTTAAGATACTAGTTATTAATACTGTGTAATAAAATAAGTTCCTAATATAATAAGAAATCTAAAAAGTCAAAAAATACATAACTAAAAACATATCTTCTACAGTTTCAGAGCATTTGATTCAAATTTTCTTAGTTTAATCTATTTAAAATAATTATATTCTATTTAAGAGATTATCAAAAATAATACAGTATTTCAATTCTATAGTGCTCTATAAAATATTTTCAGTTGTAAAATTTTGCTGTTTAATAGACCTTTAAAAAATAAGGAATTAAGTGTTGTTAAGATAAATGGTTTTGTGATTGAGCTGAATTAAAATTTAAAATATCTAGGCAGGGTATTAAAGTAAAAGTTTATTGTTGGAAGGCACACATAAAGTGCCTTAAATTTAAGCTTTCAAGAAGTTGTTGTAAAATGTCAAAATTGAGATATCATTTAGATATGAGTACTTTGAAAATGATGTATTCAAGTTTTTTCTACCCGCTGCTAATTATGTATTGTATGCTGCTAGGTGTCATTTTAGGCCAATGTTAGCATGCAAAAAGTATTAAAAGATATGTTTGTTGCATGCCTGCACAGACTCCAACAAATTCCTTATTTGTGAAAATTATTATTCTGAAGTTTAATGATGTGTTAATTTGCAAGTTAGTAAAAGGTTTGTCACACACTCCAGGTTCTCAGGTTATTTTGATTTTTTTTTAAATCTCAGGTGATTCAGTATAACTTAGAATATTTTTTGAATTTGTTTTTTATACACATGGTAACTTGGGATATTTTTTCTTATTTATAAAAAACTCAAGATAGTTTTAAAATTTATAAAACTCTCAGGCCACTTTTTTTAGATTTTAAACAAGGTTTAGTTTCAATATTTTGTTATTTGTAACCAATTTGTCAAAGAACTTGATTTTAAAAGTTTTTTTTAAGGATTTGAAAATACTTAATATAAATCAGGACAGTTTAAAGTCACTCAGAACAGTTTGTGGTCACTCAGAACAGTTTTTTTATACTCAAAGAGTGTTAACCTTGTTGTTGCTGAATACTTTGAGAGGATTTAAGGTTGACCACAGCTGCTTTACTCCAGTTAGTGTGGTTTATACACAACCAGACATTGAAAATGAAATTTTATTTGAAATACCTAGAGTGTGCTAAACCTAAACACCTTCAAGTATTTGGGTCCTAAGTTTTGATATAGTATTCTATAAAATTTGAAAAACTTAAAAAACAATCAGATCAAATACACATACAAAAAGTTTTTGTTGAGCCAGTATACTGAGTAAATTTAAGATGCTTTGAATCTCTAATTTGTGTTACATGTGGATGTTGCTTGTTTTTATTTAGTTGATATTTTTCTTGTGTATCCTAAGTGTATAGTATGTTAGTTATGTGCACTTTATACTAGTCAGGGTTGCCAAGAACCTGGAAAAACCTGAAACTTTAGAAAATAAAAAAAAAAAAACCTGGAATTTTAATAAATATCAAGAAAAAATCTGTAATTTTCTTAAAATTTAAATTCAAACAACTTTTACATTTTAAATTAACTAGTAAAATATTGATTTGACACAAAAAATCTGTCTTATAAATATTTTTTTTTTGTCATCATCAAATTTTTTATTATTAGAAAATACATTTAAAGAAGCTTTAGATATCTTTTCAATGTCTTTATACTATACAAAACAGTTTTTTACCTTAAACTTAGTTTTAAACTAAAAATATACCCTACAACGTGTAATTTTAAAAACCTCAAAGAAATTTTGAAAACCTTTAGAAAATTTTCTAAAAAAGTTTTACAATCCTGACTAATATATTTTTAGCTAGTTTTGGTTGGTTGATAAAAAAAAACATGTGTCAGGGTTGCCACAAAACCTGGAATTTGAAAATTTTTGAAAAAAACCTTTAAATACCTTGAATTTTGAACAAAAATCACTGAAAAACCTTGAATTATAAACAATTTTTACATGTTACGTAAATTTCATTACAACAAAAAAATTTACTGTATAGATCAGGGTTTGGCAGAACAAATTGCTTGCAGGCCGCACTTTTTAGAAAAAATTCTTTGAAAGCCGTAGTTATTTGAAAACAAATATGGTAATTAGTAGAAAATTACCATTTAAACTAAAAATATAACAAAATAAGTCTCAAATTAGCACCTTTAATGAGTATTTAGTAAATTAGAGCCTAACTGTAACTTTTTATTACAAAACATTAGTTTTTTTTGACTATGAGGGTCACATTTGGACCGCAGTTAAAAATCTCCTAGTAGTTGAAATTTTTCAAAACACTTGAAATGATTTGTTGTTTTCCATGATTATATATTTTTAAATTTTAGTGAGAACCTTGTAAAAAATTTTAATACAAAGGAACAAAGCAGTAGTTTTTAGTGATCTACCAGATCCATTATTTAAAATCTGGCCGGTTCCGGTTCTTTTCTCTAATTTAAAATCCGGCCAAATCCGGTTCCGGATTTAATTTTTCAAATTAAGATCTGGCCAAATCGGATTTTGGTTCTTTTTTTTTATTAAGATCCGGCTGGTTCTGGATCCAAATCCTTAATGTTTTAAGTTTTATGTAGTTTCAATAGAAAACAAACTTATTAAATTTAATTATTATAATACCATTACTTAGTAAAAATTGTTTAATACTATTTTATTAAATTTCAAGCTGCTTACATGACTAATTTTGAATGTTGTACTTGTATGACATAAAAGAAAATTAAATTAAATGTTACAATGCTTTAAAGAAATAACAAACTTTTTCTTTTTTTATGATAGGCTTACATTAGACTCTTACTTACAGTAACTTCTTAAGCAGTTGTTTACATATACAAAAGTATGTAATTTAGTAAATATATTTACTCATATCAATGCCATTAAGCTACAAAGAAACCTATTCTTGTTTTTTTAAGTTGTGATGTAGAAATAAAAAGTTTTGCGTCGGGTTTTGGAAGCAATAGATTCCTTTTTTTTTTGTACAAGTTACCAGCTTCTGAAAGTAACCTTTCAGAATAAACAGAAGATGGTGATGCTGAAAGATACCTTCTTGCAAACATGGCAAGATGTGTTAATTTTTTCTTGTTTGAGTTCCACCAAGACAAGACTTCAGCTTCTTTAACTTCTTCAGCAGATAAATTTTCTTTAGCCAAAAAAGTCTTAATTTCTGTCTTAATTTCCTGATCAACTGAATCTTGTTGCTCACTTTTGTGAGTGTTTGCACTTCTTTCCAATTTAAATTTACAACAGAATGACAAAAAAAATTTTGGGAACATCATTTGTAGGTATTTGAGCTTTAGGTTTATTAGGTGGTACTAAAAGAACTTGACCACTTTGAGCAGTCTCACAACAACTATGAGTTTTTACTTGTGATTTTAGTAGCCTTACAACCTTCTGTTTTAAAACAGCAAGGAAAAAGTTAAGTAGATACTGTCGATCAACAGCTGTTGTGAGTAAAATAAGTCGTTATCATGAAGGTTTGTTTTTGTGCTGTTATTAGTAGTTTAAAACCTTCTTTCAAAAGCCTCTCCTATATTTTCTGCAAAGGTTGCCAAAGTTATAAAACTACTTTTATTAATTACCAGTTGAAGTGTGCTGAAGAGGATTCTAATATCAACATACCAACCTTCATGTTAAATGCATTGTTGCGCAGAAAAATGTGAATGCAATACATATTAATACCCCAGTTTTCAAGCATCTTCTTTATGTTTTCACAAATGTAAAAGCTAGTGTGAAAACCTTCTATTTCCTTACAGTGCAAAGCTTGGTGTTTGTACTCAAACCTTTCATTTTATTTGATGTCTTTGTCTTCGAATTTGCCCATATGTCACTTGTAAATGACAAAAACAAAGCTTCTGATAACTCAGTTTGTATTTTTATCTTCAAGCTTTCATAAGTCTGAGGAGCCATTGAGTTAGTGAAGCAATTGGTGCTCAGAATCAAGTGACCTGGCTCTAAAGTAGCCAACAGGTCTATGGAGCCTTGATTGGAAGCTAGTAATTGAAAATGGCTGGTTGTCCATCATATTCATAAAAAAACAACTTTATGAGTTTTATTTGCTTTTTGATCGTGTATTTTCAGTTGTTTAACAGGGCGCAATAACTCTCAATACTAGCTTGGTTCATTGCTGTTAGTTTCCTTTGTTTTGGAGTTGGGAACGAACTATTGCTGACTGCTTTATTGGAGGATAATGATGATTTTCTACCCTCTGAAATTTCTCTTTGATGTATAGAATTCAAATGTGTTGAATAAGTGCTGTACGAATAAGGATTACCTCTTTTAATGAGTTTATTGCAAAGACTGCAAATTGCATAACAAGGGTCTTCCTCACTTATGTTGAAAAATTTCCATGCAATTGACATTTTTAATTAAGGAGAAATAAACTATGTAACTGTTAGAAATTTATTATATCAAAAATAATATAATTAGTCTTATATTTCTACAGGGTTGCCACTCTTTTTGCCAATGAAACTGTACTGAGTCATCTTGAGTTTTATCAAATGCTTTAAATTGTTTTTCCAACTTTTCAAAATTATTAAAATTCAAGTTTTTATCAAAAAATATGGTTATACAAAATTGAATTATAAAAAATTGAATAAATCTAAATCTTACTTTATTTAAATTAAAGAACATATGTTTTCTGAAATTTTAAAAGTTCTCAAATTTACAAAACTATCTATAACTATCCTGAGTATCCTTACCCTTTTTAACCCTGTTTCTAATTATTAATTTATAAGAATTATCAAATCATATCTCCCTAAATTTGTAATAATGAAACTGAAAAATATTTCCTTATCCAAAACTCTTTCAAATTTGAATCAAAAGTAGACTAAATAATGGTCATAATTAAGATGAGAACTTAATAACTTTTTCATAAACTACTGTATGTACCTGAATTTTTACAACAAATGATTGATTAATTAAAGTTTAATTAGTCTGTTTTGCTTGACTAATTTTATACATATTAGATATTCAAACTACAATAATCTAAGTATATAAAACTAATAGGAGCTGATTGCAAAAAACAAAGTTATTCCAAATTATCTGGATCAGGATCCAGCCAAATTTCAGCTAGGATCCCTCCGGATCTTGGTCCGGATACTTTTTTAAATATAGGTACTGGATCTTTTTTTTTTAAATTAGGATCTGGCCGGATCCGGTTCCTAGCAAAGATGGCTGGTTCCGGATAACAAGGCCATAAGGGGGGGGGGAGGGTAAACTATGTTTTTTACAAGTTGATCTTATTTTATAGAGTTTTTTCTAAGCTTCATGATGCTTTTTATTGTTTTAAAAAATTCAAATTATTACAGTCAAAGTCGGGCCGCATAATAGGTTCCCTATGGGAAGGGAAAACTAAAACAGCGAAAAAAGACTATTTCATCTAAAATCTATCTCCTCCTACATTTTTCAAGCAATTTTCTTCAAACTTTCACAGTCTAATCTTTATATAATAATAAAAAAACGTTACTTTGGAATTAAAATTTTTTTTTTGTAAAAATATGTTTTTTTTGAAAAATTAACACTTTTTTTTTAATTTTTGTGATAAAATTTTTACTTTTTAAAATTACTAGAATTCTAAAGTAACGTTTTTTCCTTTTATTATAAGGAACGTTTCCTAAAAATTTGAAGAAGATTGCTTGAAAAATGAAGGAGGAGATAGATTTTAGGTGAATTTTAAAATTTCCGAGAAAATTGACCCCAAAAAATTTGCGGTCCATACGTTTATATTGGAAAATTTTTACAAAAAATTAAATATCTCAAAAGTTAAATGTTATTTTTGAATTCTATAAAAACTGGCTTATAGTTTGTACTTTAAGCTTTTATATAAAAGCCAAAGTTAATTTTAGTAAAAAAATGTTGGACCCCCCCCCCTCCCCTATGGCCTTAAAGTATACACAATAAAAAAAAACAAACAGAATTAAACTTTTTTTGAAACTTTAAACAA
Organism: Thalia democratica; assembly: GCF_965202585.1. Classification (NCBI taxonomy): domain Eukaryota; kingdom Metazoa; phylum Chordata; class Thaliacea; order Salpida; family Salpidae; genus Thalia; species Thalia democratica. The sequence continues at coordinate 23,598 of NW_028140232.1, read as the reverse complement.
AAAATATGCTCAGCAAAACAAAATAGACATAATACTGTCTACAAGTGTACCCTTGGGAAACACTAGTTTAAATACAGTTTTTAAAATACGTTTTCAATGATTTAGATACTAGAAAAAAATAGTACTTCTTACAAATACCAACTAAAATTAAAATAATTAATAATATTCTAACAACTGTTTGAAAATTAGTTTTATTCTAAATTGTTTTCAAAATAATACGTTTTGCTAATTTAATATACATAACTGATGTAACTTATATAAGTTATATAAAAAAATTACCAAACACATTTACGGAGAAATTTTCCCTGTTAACTAAACATGTATGGAAGCTCACTCATTATCCAATTGTATACGTTTAAAAGCCTAAACTAATCATATCTGTTCGACTTTTGTTTCTTTGTTGAGTAGCTAATTAATGTAGTCACAGTATGTTAGTGCTTAATAATTTTAAAAAAGTAATGTGGATATAAGATAAAAATTATAATTTATTTTAACGTTATTCAGTTATTCATTAAAAATTGAAAGTTATTTACCAGAAGTGCATTTTAGTTTCACCATTAATTTCTACCATAGCCTTTTGGTTGGGTTTATTAATTTAGAATACATTTAAATAATAAGTAACTAATATAGAATAGAGTTGAAACAAACAAAATGAAGTATTGATAACTTTGTAAAATTTCTGTGCATAATAAGTGTTTTTTTCATTCTTAATAACAATTTCTTAATTTATTTAGCAAGTTTTAGGTGCTACAAAATTAAATAGTTTATCACTTAAATCACATAGTGTCAATTAAAAAGTGTACTGATAACTTGTATTAAAAATAAATCTAAAAAAAATAAATATAAATATACTTAATACTTACAAATTTTATACTTGAACAAACTACTTTTTGAAATTTAAAAAAGTTTTAAAGCCTTAAAAACTAGCTGAAAAATAATAAAATACTTAATAAAAAAAAAACTTTAATTCATCAATAAATTTTTATAAAAAATAATGCAGTATATACCTTCACTATACATTTTAATAATGGCAACAAAACTTGGAAAAGTATCTAGAATGGCAGGAGAAGTAACAAAAAAAGTTATTAAGCCTTCTTATGTAGACTTGACTGTTCCAGCTGGTGGTGCTTCCGTGGGTCCACCACTTGGTCCTGTATTAGGAGAACACGGACTTCCTATAAATAAGTTTGTAGAGGATTACAATAATTTAACTAAAGATTACAAAAAAGGCATACCACTTCCGACTAGAATTCACATTGAAGGAAAAAAGTATAAAATTCAAGTGTATGAACCATGTATGAAGTATCTTATCAGGCAAGCTGCTGGAATAACCAGAGAAAGCCCAGACTCTGAAGAAATAGTTGGTAAAATTACACTCAGGCATGTATATGAAATAGCACGTATTAAATCTGAACAAGAAGACTACAAAATTAGAAACTACAGTATGAAGAAACTATGTCAGCTAGTACTGACTGAGTGTTATCAACAAGGAGTTAAAGTTGTTGAAGACCTTGATGCAGACGAATATCAACATTTTCTCGAAGTGAAGAAACAAGAAGAAGAGGAAAGAAAGCGACAAGAAGAGGCTGCACTTGCTGAAGCTAGAAAGAAAGTAACTAGAAGAATGAAATAATTTAACTTTCCAAATATAAAATCAATAGTTTTTTTACTAAACGTTTTTATGTTGAAAAGCAATAATATATACTATTAAGAATAATCTTATTTAAAGTGTTGAATGTTTAGTAGTTAAATTATTATTTATGCATGCTTAGAAAACTATTTTTTCCACATAGTTATTAAAAAAATCAATAAAACTTATAAGCTTCTTAAACACTATTTAAATATAAACATAAATAGTCTTTTTCATTAATTTTTTTCTATACTAAAAAGTAAACGTTTTTACACATATTAAGTTTTTAAGTGCAAACGCTACTTATTCTTTTTATAAAATACAGTACACTTTAAAATTTCTTGAAAAGTTGAAAAGTATTAACTAGCATTATTTTAAGTTTTTACTAACTAATTTTTGGTAGAAAGTACTTCAAAAGAAACACTAAAATAAAAGCAAAAACTACTATTTAAAGTTAGATTAGTTCAATGAAGTGTATATATTTTATATTTGGTTAGGATTACTATTCAAAAAATATCATAATGATGTAGTTTCGTAAAAATTTTGAAATAATAATGTTAATTTTTTTTTAGCATACATTAAAAGTATTAACTAATTACAAAATTATTAATAATAGTGAACAAAGTGCACAAAATACGAAATTTCTTAAAATTAGTACTTTTATTTTTGAATGCATACGTTGCTGATTATAAACTTTTCACAAACATTTTTTTATGTCCCTAAATTTTAGTATATATTAAGGAAGTCGATAAGGTACGAACCTTAAACCCAGGCAAAAAATGTATAACTACATTAAAGTAGCGCATTTTAGTTTGATAAATTTTTACAATGAGTAATACTAATAGTTAACACATACTTGTTTGTAAGAAAAATTAGGTTTGTTATAGTTTTTTTTGATGTAATTTTTTTATATTTAAATTATTGATAAACGATTCTGTTTAGGTTCATTTAACTTAATTAGTGTTATAAAATGTTTTAAATTTTCTTAAAATAGAAATATTATCCATATTAAGTGTGTACCTTTTACAGGGTTCGTGCGTGTCAGGCTAAGTCAGGCTAAATCAGTTTTTCTGAAAAAAATTGAAAAACGTCAGGCTAAATCAGTTTTTTATTTAAAAATTTGAGAATCTCGATTTTTCTCAGTTAAAAAGCTTGAAAATTTTTGATTAAAAAGAATTGAGAAATCTTTTTTGAATCAAATTGAAAGGTGAGTTTATTTCTATATATAAAAATATAGTTATTAAAGACAAAATAAGAAAAACAAATGCTTATAATCTTTTGTTGAGTCTTTAAAAAAATTATAGAATTTTTATTATTTTGTTTTGAGTAGATTATATACGTCATAATTATGAAAATTAAAAAAAAAAAGTTTAAACTTTATTGTTTAGTTTAGGGGTGGGTAACGTACGGCCCGCTGGCCGGACCCGGGCCACAGACTGAAAATGACCGGCCCCCGACCGTTTTTCAAACTTTAGTGAGATCCGGCCCGCGAGCGAAGTGACAGGCCCGCAATTTTTATCATATTTTTACAAAACAAATCTGTAAGAATTTGACTTCAAAAAAAGGTGAAAAACTTATTTATAAATTAATGTATACTTATAAGTACACCATTTTGTCCTAATATTTTGTGTTGTTGTAACTTAGTTGAAATATCTTTGTGTCAAATTACCCCAAACAAAATGCTTTTTTAAGTACGATATTTTACATACGTACCTTTGTCAATTACAATGTCAATTCTATTTATAGACATTATTTAAACATCTGACATGTCTCAATCTACATCTTAAGTTGTCAGATATGAGAAAGTTTTGTGAATTTGAAGGGTTCAAAAAAGTGATTAACTGTATCTATAAAATTAGACTTCGGTCGGATCCGAAACTTTTATTTAAATTAGAATCGACCGGATCTCGACTTAAAATTAGCATCCAGTCGGATTCGGATCTAAAAAGTCATTCTTCGGCTGGATCCGGTAAATCACTAATTCGAAACGCTCCGGCCTGCAAAAGACTAAATTTTTCCGGATCCGGCCCGTTGATTTAAAAACGTTGCCCACCCCTAGTTTAGTTCAATAACTTTGCTGTTTGTTCGAATTTGTTTACATCAACTATGTTTTAAAGAGCTTAGTCGGTTGAACTATTTAAATTTATAATTTAAAGTCTTTATACCAAATACTTTTTAGATTAAAACTTTTAGCATTTTATTCATATATTTCACTGTTTGTTTAAAGTTATTAGAGATATTCACAACACTAAAACTTAGCTTTAAGATATAAGTACTAAATTTTTTAGGAGTACAAATTTTAGGTACAATTCATTTTTCTTTACACGAATAAAATATTAAAGGTTTTTTAACTTCAAATTAAGTTTTTTAAATCAGATACCACATCAACAATCAGTGTATCTATTTAGAGTTTAGGATTTATAATTATGCATCAATTTTAAGTATTTGTCAAAATACTAATTATTATTTATTTATTATGATACTTGTGTAAGCGTTATATTTTAAATGTTAAAAAAACACGACAATGCAGGTCGTTTTATTAAAAAACTTCTCGTTATAATGTTTTTACTTAGTGCTTAATAAAATCGAACAATTGTGTTAAGTAATATATATTAAATTTTTACACTAGTAATAGATTATATATAACACTTATTTTAAAACTTATCACTGAATTTGTTATGTTAAGGGCATAGGAAGTCAATCACCTTTTTCACAATTTAGTCATATTTTTATTGAGTTGTAACTAAGCTATGAGTTGCTTTTGCAGATTTTTAAAACTAAAAAAAAACATTTTTGAGATAAAGCTGGTTGAAGTCAGAGACTACAATAGTACTAATCAAGACCCCCCATTACCTGAAATGACTTTTAAAGGGGATTTTCCTTACTTTGAAACAATTTAAGGCTAAATTGGTCTCAGTCAGGCTAAATGAAAAAAATTTCGCGCACGAACCCTGCTTTTAATCTAATACCTTTTTGATTACCCTACTGTACTAAATTTACCTGAAAAGAAATTAAACTACTTTATCAATAACGATTTACTGCTGTACAAAAATTTGTTTTTTTTTTGTGTTTACAAAATTTGATACTAGAATATATTTATACATATTGAAATTTTGAATACAATATTTAAATTTTTCATTACTATGAAATAATTTTTTATCTTATACATACTACCAGTTTAAAATGTTTTCTTTAACTATGTTCTCTTTGGGAGCTAGTAATTTCTAACCCGATCATATCTAACCCGATCATTTCTAACTCGATAAGTTGAAAAGATATGACTTTTAGTTGTTTTTTAATCAGTAATAATTTCATAAACAAATTAAGCTTTACAAAAATGTTCTTATATTGAAATTTAAGTTTGTTCTTATATCGAAATTTCTTAAAACTACTACTTTTTTTTGAATGCATACGTTGCTGATTACAAACTTTCCACAAATATTTGTTTATGTCCTTAAATTTTAGTATATATTAAGCCAGTATTTATTTCGGCCATCATCAACAAAGCTGAAATGTTTTATGCCATCGATAATAAACAATGAACTTCACCGCACGATCAACAACAACAGCATCCGAGACAATCCTACGACCGGATCTCACATTAAGCTGACAATGTCTAAGACGTTGGGCTGTGATGATTTATTTACACAATTATTTCTTTATATTACAGTCTAAAACAGGGTTTTCTAAATTGGGCTTAGTGGCTCCCTTAGGGGCCATCTGAGAAAATCAGGTGGACATTAGCCTCAAAGGAGCCAAAAAGGGGGCCATGAATAGTAAAGGGACCACAAAGGAGCCTTTTCAATATTTTGGAAGTCATTAAAAATTACGTAAATTTCAACAGTAGGTTTATAGTTTTGATTTTCGCCTTGAGTTTAGATAAAAAAATTAGTGCATAGGTCAGATATTTCTAAATAAAATTCAAATTTCTGCCTAATTTATTAACACTCAATGTTTACATAGGTCAAATCAACTGTGTAAAAAATAAAATTATTCAATTAAAACGAGAAACGTACCGTACAGTCTAAAAGTTTTACATGAAATAAAGTTAAGCATCAGCTGCTTAGTTTTTGAATTTGAAACAGCTTAATTTTATAAGGTATTGTGAACATAACTTTATAAGAAAACCTTATATCTTTATCAAAACTGCAATTATTTTTTGAATTATCATACCAACCAGGCAGTCTCGTCATATACTGCACTTCTAATAATCAAGTATGGTTTTATATATTTATATTTAATGTACTACCAAATAATAATTGAATAGAGCTAGTTGTACTTAAATGTCAGTCTGATTGCATATTTGATGAGTCAGCAAAAAATAAGTCTTTTTTCATGTTGTTTTTGATTTTAATTTTTAAAACTTAATTTTTTAAATTAATTTTTGGTATGATTGGGTATGGTGGGTTAAGGATAAAGGTGTAACTTTTAAAAATTAAAAATTTTTTTTTCAAAATTTGCCGACTCAGCAAATACTCATATCAAACTACCCTTAAGTATCTGTCAATTGAATAATAGATTCTTAGAATATTTAATAACCTAATATAACATTTAACTCCTTAAATAAAATAATGTAAACAACACTTTTTGTTTTCAAATGAATATTCTCTACTAAAGATTAACAGAGTAAATTTTGTTTTTATAGTTGAACAAATAAATTATAAAAATCGTTGTTTTTGAGCCTGTCGAAAATAAAAAAGTCTAATTTTTATTTTTATACAAAAACATTTCTTTTTGCTATGAGTGTAAGTTAGTTTAATTTTTATTTTTATCAAAGTTTAAGAAATTATTTTTAGCTACCTCAGTTAATTAAGTAGTAAAATTTCTTAACTATCTTTCTTTTGTAAAGTTTCTGATAAACCCTGGCTTATTTGTTTTTTTACTTAGTATAAACTTTTTTTTTTTTAAATATTCGGCCTTAAGCTTTATTTTTTTTTGCTTATTTTAAAAGCTAAAGGTAGTTTATATTATTTCAACTGATCAAAAGTTGTTAAATAAATATCTTTCTTTTAATTTTCTTAACGATCAAATTACAAGAATGGTCGAATCTGAAATAAAACAAACATAATGAATTTATCTATTAGCGTAAATCTACAATTATAACCAGGCAAATACTTATACATCTCCTTCCAGATTTTATCCACAAATAAGATAATAGATACTTTAACTTAGAAAAATAAAACTATTTAAAGATAAGTTGTAAACTTAAATACAGTTTTCAGTTCTAAAAATCAATGAAATTAAACTTAAAAAGAACAAAAAGGGCTGAAATGTTACAATTAACTTAGTTTACTATTCGCTTCGCAAACTTTAAAACACTTTTAATTTTAAAAGAAATGAACATTTTACTAAACATGAAAATCAGCTTAAAAAGTCAACTATAAAAAAACAATAACATAAACTGCAGTTTAAACAAGTTTATATGTACAACTTTCGGCATCGTAAACCCTTCTCCGGGTTCTCACACGACCAGAACGACGTAGCTCATTCTCTGGTTAAACCCGATTGTTAACTAAATCTCATTCACAAAACCCAGGTTTATTATAAGGATCCAAACGACACAATACATATTTTCTCCTTTGTCGAGGACTGGTCTGCACACATACAATTTAAGTCTTCAGGTGAAAGGAAGGTAGCTGTTTCACGTTGCAAATGTTGCTATAGTTATCTTCAGAATTGTCATTTACTACCTTCTGGGAGCACGGAACATCATCATTTTCCTCTTTTCTCGTAACTACAAACAAAGACAAACTTCTGCAGTGTTGTGTTTGCTTTTCTTAGATAAGGGATACTGCTTAGAGATATGCAACAAGTAGAGTTAAACTTACGATTTTGAACACATAAGCTACCTGATCCATCAACCTTAACAACATATTGGTGATAGTCTTATAGTTCCACTACTACTTCTGCTCACTTGTTAGGAAAGTAACCTGTTTGGTTTCGTGTCATGACATAATCACCGCAATTCAGTGGTGGCAATAGTTTTGTGTGCTCGATTAAATTTTCAAGTGACTTAACACAACAAGACCTCAGAACTTCTTGCTTTTTACCCCATGTGTCACGCCACATGTTGAGATCTGCGAGTTATTGTAAGTCATAACACTTTTTCTGACGTAAGATAATAAGTCCTTTAAATGTCGTCCCGAATGAATCTGTTCAGGGTGTATTTTGCATCCCGGATCAGGCGTATTTCTCTGGGTAAATAAAGCTTGTACTATTCTGTCGTTTTCTTGTTCACCATTTGGACAAACGTTCTCCATTAATAATCGCTTTACAGCTAGTTCCGCCTTACCGTTTGACTTAGAACAATATGCAGATGAAATACAATGGTGTATACCCCATCGTTTTACAAAAATCTTTAGTAACTTTTGCAGAATACTCTGGAGTGTCTGGACCACCATCTGAAGATATTTCAACTGGAATAACAAAGTGACAAAAATACGACGCAAAGCTTTACAGCTTTACATAGCCCTTTTGAACCAGACTCATTTGTACCTAATTTAACTCTTTGTCGTTCTGTCCAACTTGAAAGTCTATTAGCAGCTACAGATTAAAACCCTCATTAAAAATAAAATCACATATAACTGATTTAAAGAGAATTTTTTTATTCAATGGTTGAGTTGGAGGTATGCGAGAATTGCTTGGTGTAATTAAGTTATAACTATTGCAAATTTCATGAGTAGTACAGGATTTAATGGTCGGACTAATACGATGAAAATCACGACTTATTATAACCAATTTTGTGCAGGAAAGTATTGAAAGAAAAAAACTTTTTAGTGTTTGGACTGAATTATACATTTTTTTTTGCTATATGACATTTCCGTTTTTCATCTTTATCCATCAATTCCATAAAAATACACCAAGAATTTTTGATATGTTTTTTGTTTGCTGCTACAATCTTTCTTTTGACTGGTAGGAGACTTGATTTTTTAAAACCATGTTTTAGGTAGCTATCAAGGTCCGATAAGCATGTCTGCACACCCTTATCTGTATCAACGTTGATTTTGCAATAATTTTGTCTAGGGAATTTTACATTCATTTGAGTGTATGCATGCTTGTCAACGGAAGCTTTTAGTTGAACTGTAGGATGTTTTAGTGATACTAAATATTTCCACCCATTCAAAGAATCATAAACATTAACTACCTTATCAAAATTTCGTGTATTAAATCCACCATCCAGTAGTGCATTTCCCTTATCAGCTTATTTGTTGTCACTGTGATAGTTTTTTATCCGGGACTTTATCCAGCATTGTTTACCGATAATTACTCAATATACTTCTTATTTTTTGTGTTACAAATAAATTGTTCCGTTGATTTACTAAAAATGTTAAAAGTTATTTTACCACCTTGACTTTATGTGGTTTGCCTTAATTTTTTTTTGAGGAAACAGAGGCCATAATAGCAGGTTGTGTCATTGCATCACGTGCCATCTCTTTTGCTTCAATGAAACCGATTGTTTTATTTACATCTATCTCTTTCAGACTTACCCATCCTAGCACCTTTTTGCAGATATACTCACTGTACGACTCAATAACCGATTTTTTTTTTTACTAGGTCCATGGACCAATTCTTTTTGAGCACTTTTTTTCGTTCCATAAACTATAAAGTTCTTTAAAATTTATGTTACAGTCATTAAAAGTATTATCAAAATATTATTGATTTATGTTTTTTTCTAAATAACATATTTGAGGTGCGATTTGAATTACTTAATTTGTTGTAAATGACATATACAATATACCGATTGAATTAACAAATTGTATTTGATCAAGTTTTCATTATGATAGAGTGAATTTTATTTAAACAACATTTTTTATTGTTACGCTTTGTTTCATTTAGTAAAACCAGATGAAATAAATAAAAAGTTCTTGAAATTTTCATATGTCTGTTCAAAAAAAAAAACTTTTTAGTAATGGTGGCGTGGCGCTGTACTTGTTAGAGTGTACCAATTTACATTTAAATGCATTAAACACAGTGTACATATATTTTTGAGAAATCATATTAGAGGGAGCCATTGTCTTTTAAATTTCTTCGAAGGGGTCATTCGAAAAAAAGTTTGGGAAACCCTGTTCTAAAAGCTATGATGTAAATCTAGCGCTAACGTTGTATAGTTGTTGACTATTCTATTGCTCCTTTATAGTCGGTTATGTTATACTTTCAACATAAGAACTTGCACAAGTTGCCAACAAAATACCAAAACCTTTTTACATAATGGAATTAACATTAGGCGAACTTGAACGTTTTAGTTTTATATATTAAAAAATCATAATTTTTAGATATAACCTTTCTGAACAAAATCTATAAAATAGTTATGTCATTAAACAAATTGTAAAAGCATATAAGGTTGACTGGCCTTCTAGTTTTTATTTTGTTAATAAACGTCTACTTAGAATTAGAGCAAAAAAATCAATGACACTTAAACAGACTTGTTTGTTTATATAACAAGTCCGAGGATGATCAAATTTCGTCTAGTTAATCTTCTTTAAAATTTTCAGATAAGTTTATATGATATATGAAAAGTGTATACTATTGTTTAAATCATTTTTTTGAAATAAATAGAACTAAATTAAGATTTATGTTGATGTATTTATCATTTTACGGTTACTTTATTAAACGAAAATAAAACAACGTAAGCACAAACGTGAAAACAACAAAAACAAACTTTTGAAAAGGAAAAAAAAAAACTTATAGTTAATTAAATATATAATTACGAGCAAAAGATCGTGAAAACTTGAAAGATCGTAAACAAAAGGTACGAAGTAAATGTAGTTGTAAAAAATATATCAATTTAATTACTTATTTTATTCGTAATTAAAACGTTTTGAATATTATACTAGATTAAGTGAAATTTTTTGAGAGCTTAAAGACGAGATTTTATAAATCACTTATTTGTTACATTTGTAAATATATTAAGTATTCCTTAATACTGATTGTTTAATGTCCTTATAGTTTTGACATGACAAAAATTATAACTTAGCTTAGTCTGAAAACAAAGCAATAATAAAACTTTTATAATTATGAAACTTAATAAAATTTAACTTTAAAAAAGTCAATAATAGTTTGAGCTGAATGTCGCACATGAAATACTATCCAAAAAAATGGAAAGTAACCAATACTACTGCTAAAAAAACTAATTTTTTCAATGTACTTTTATTGTTCTTGGTTTATGATCTTACACTTGACGTACTTTTAATATTATGTTATGTTGTTTAATAAATATTTTTTTTGTGTTCTTATAAACTAGACAAAAATTTTTGAGTATTATCATTATTAAATTTTGAGTTATATAAATAAACAGTTATAAAAAGTATATAAATCTAATTCAAAATAAAAGTTAAGTTTGCTTTTTAAGCTTACAGAATAATTTAAACAACTTCTTTTAACTTTTTTTATAAAGATAATTTTGCCCTTTTATCGTAAGATAAATATTAGAAAAAAAAAAACTTTGAATAGTTATATATTAACATTCTGTTTTATAGGATCATACATATAGTAAATTTTTAGCTAAACTTGAAATATACCACTGGCTTATTTTGATAAAATTTTTAAATAAAACTTGAACAGGCTTAAGGTGTCTATAGTATTATAATAAAAGTTTTAAACATCTATAGGTTCAGAAAAGGTCGCTTTCTTATAAGTAACAACAATTTTTACTGCTAACTTTTCTTATAGTTTTAACTTGATTTTTGGTACAGTGCTATTTTAAAATAAATATTAAAATCTACCAAAGCTTAACTTGAAAATTGTAAACATTATCATTTTTTAAACTTAATGGTTTTTAGTTTTAAATACAGCTGTTTTAAAAAAAATTGTATAGATTTGTTATTATATTTTAAGTAACTGGTGCTTGCTTTTATAAACTAGACTCAATTATGTTAAATACAAAAAACATGTTTCTAACAAAACAAGTTTGTAAACATTACAATTAAATGTCATTCAAAAGTAATATAAACGGAGATAAAGTTTGTAATCAAGCTCAAGTTTTTCAGTAAACTTATATCTGATAATGCTTTAGTTTTGATAAAGGTAATATTTATTTACTTAGTTTGATAAATTAATATTTACTACAAAAAAAGTTAACTAGTAAAACAGTTCAGAGTAAAATGATTTTGTACTTTTTTTTTTACGAAAAAGTAACTTTAAACATTTAAACTTTGCAAAAATTAGGTTTTAATAAGATAATGTTAGGCAATTTTTTGTTTGCGAGCAAGATTTGCAACTAATATTTTTATGCTGGCCTGACTTGTTAAAAATATCTTTGCAATTTACGTATTTTTGAAAAGTTCCGCTATAAATGTAAAACCCTTAAAAAATAAATTTATTTTAAAAACAATAATGAATGCTAAAAATAAATTTAAAAGAAAATTTATAAAAATATTTTATTAAACAATATGCTACAAAATGTGTCGTTTTTTTGTTTTTAACATGTTGTTTTCAATCAAAAATACGTTACAAATTAACATTTTTGCATGGCGGGCCTTAAGTTGCCAAACTATGTAGTAAGAGAAACACAGAAGTAAAATAGTTAAAAAAAGTCATCGGATAAAAATAATTTTAGGTTTTTATTGAATAGTATAAAATATAGTAAACAAATTAATTAAAACTTTGTTATGTAAGTAAATTCTACAAAAGTTTTAGGTATGCTAGTTGAGTTTTTTGAATTTAATTTTGGAGGTTTTTCTTTTCTTCTAAAACACCAAAACGGAATAAAACACCTCTTCAGTTTATAAAAATTTTCTTCATCTTTATGTTCTTTTACTTGACATATGAACCTGGTTTATATGTTTGCATCGTAATATTTAGTATGTTTTTTTAATGACGTTTTCTTACTGCTATAGTTATCATTTATTTTTTAGGTAATTATATAATAATGCTTTTAAAGTCAGTACCAGACATGTTAAAAAGCTTTGCTTTGTTTACTCGAGCGTGAAATTACTAACTTAAAACAAACCAAAGTTTATACGCTTCAATGCTGAATGACCATAGTAACTATTAGCATTTTACCATCTCTGGTCAGTACTAACCTGTTTTTGTTTTGGAAATTAAAAAGCTTTTATTCAAAATTTTTAAAATTGTAATTCTAAGCATGTAATTACTGTAAAGTATGATCTTATTGTGTTGTAATGAATGTTCATTATATAGTAAGCTGAAGTGTCGCAGATATTCGAAATCAGATATTCACGTTTTTGAATACTTATTCGCTATAAACAAGTTTTTGTAAAAAAATAATGGAGCTAACAGTTCTTATTAAACTTAGACAAAAAACATCTTAAAGGATTCGTCTTTCTTTGTAAATAATATATTTTTGGTTTAGATTGAATAGAAACATCAAAAATTTTCTTTTTATTTTGACCTTAAAGTTCAACTAATTTTTTTCTTGTTTATTTTATATAAAACAGCTAAGTTTCGTAAAAAATTAATGGAGCTTAACATTCTTAACAAACTTAGACAAAAAAATATCTTAAACGATTCGTCTTGCTTTGTAGATATTACATTTTTGGTTTAGATAGAATAAAAACATCAAAAATTTTGTTTTTTTTTAACCTCAAAGTTCAACTAATTTTTTTTGTTGTTTTATTCATTCTAAACCGAAAATGTAATATCTACAAAGCAAGACGAATAGTTTAAGATGCTTTTTGTCTAAGTTTGATAAAAATTGTAAGCTCCATTAATTTTTTATGAAACTTAGCTGTTTTATATAGAATAAACAAGAAAAAAATTAGTTGAACTTTGAGGTAAAAAAATAAGTTTTTTTTATTGTTTCTATTCAATCTAAACCAAAAAGTATTATCCACAAAGCAAGACGAATCATTTAAGATGTTTTTTGTCTAAGTTTAATAAGAATTGTAATCTCCATTAACTTTTTACTAAACTTAGTTGTTTTATAAAAAATAAACAAGAAAAAAATTAGTTGAACTTTGAGGTCAAAAAAAACAAAATTTTTGGTGTTTTTATTCAATCTTAACCAAAAATGTGATATCTACAAAGCAAGACGAACCGTTTAAGATGTTTTTGTCTAAATTGAATAAGAATTGTAATCTCCATTAATTTTTTACGAAAACTTGTTTATATCGAATAAGTGTTCAAAAATGCGAATATATGATTTTAAATATCTGCGAAACTTTAGCCTCCCTGATAATATCAAAACTTATAAAGTATGTTTGTTAGTCAATTAGCACTTAAACAACCATGAAAATCATTATAAAACGTTAATTTTTATAATTTTTTACAGTTTTTTTGTTTAGTTTTTTTTTTAGAAAAAGTATGATGCTAATACAAATGCAAGATCTAATCTAGTCGAATAAACAAAACATATCAGTTACAAAATCAAACTTGTACAAGCTTACTTGGACAAAAGAAAAACGATTACAACTAAAGTAATTCCTGATAAAATTGTTAGTATCATTCTAAATTTTGAATCATTTTTGTATACCAAAACTTTAGTAGTAGAAAAACCCGTTTTTGTAGCTTCACCTGTGAAAGAAAATAGTTTAACAGATATGAAAAAAAAGCTTTTAGTAGCATTAAATTAAAAAAAAGAAATATAGAATTTTTTTTTTATTACAAAGTGTTTAGTTTGATTTTGTTTAAAAAACGTTAAGTAATGGACAAAATAAAATAAGTAAGTTAAACAAAAAAAAAAACATAAAAAACCTCGAAAAGTGAACTTTTCAGGAAAACTGTTTCTTGATGTAGCTGTCACACTAATGGTTTTTTTCTTGATACAAATGTATTTGTTATCTCTTTTAATTCTATGGTAACCGTCTCCACAGCTTTTACATTTGTAAAACGGTTGTTTAACTAATTTAATACAAATACCATCCAATCCACAGGGTTTCATTAAATTACACATGTCTAAAAAGTTTCATAACACGTTTAAAATTAAAAAAAAAGAAAAAAAATGGTACTGAAGCATAAAAAACTTTTTACAAAATGTAAATATTTATGCCATTAGATCATTAAAAGTAATAAATTTAAACATATTCAAAAAGTTTTTTACTTTTATTGAAGTATATAGAAATAAAATAAAGCTATATGTATCTAAGTTTAGTTTTATCAGTCTGAAGTAAAATTAGCGAGCTACAAATCCAACTCGCGACTTATATATAGTTGATACCTAGAAGGTGCCAGCTCGTTATTATACTAAATATAAGTAAAGTTTTTTTTAAACATAGCTTTAGACATTGAGCTTATTTTAAATACTTATTACTCAGAATTATAGGATCTTTGTTGATAACTATTTCAAGCTAACTATCTACCGGATACAGCCTCTTTGTAATGATCTGAGTTTAACTAATTCAGTAGAGCAAGAGTAAATTAAAAAAAAATAGTAGTTTGTATTGAAAAGTTATAACATAAAATGTTTAACAAAAGCTCTCAGAAAAGGTTCTGGTAGAGTTACAAGGATAAACATATCTACAGTTTTAAAATATCAAAAACAAACTTGTAGCTTATTAAGAGTAAACAAAAACTGAATAAGAAAATGCAAATTAACAAACTTTTAAAAGTTTATTTATACAAAATTATTTAGTGCTCAACGACAAAAGTTGTGTATTAATATATTAATCATAAATTAGCTAAATAATAGATGATTGCTATATGAAGAAACGATACTAATATTTATTTCATAACACTGTTAATTAATAAAACTATATATGTTAATTTCATTTGTTATGACTTTAGTTTTTTTTTATTTAAACTAACTCTTTTCAACACATTTTCCGTTTACTAGTTTAAAATTATCATCGCAGCTTAAACATTTGTATTCAGATGTTACATCATTATATAAACAAACTCCATTATTTCCACATAACTTGTTTACATCGCAAACATCTGTGCAAAAACGATAAAAACGATTATAAGAGCCTAAATAACAAAATTTGAATAAACTGCAAATTTATCACAAAACATAAAAGCTTTACGTTTATCAAACTTTTTATAAGACAAAGGTTATTTGGGATTAGTTGCTATGTTTTGTATTTTGATAATCTTAAGTTGTAAAAAAGGCTCATATAAGAAAACTAAAATAAAAAGATTTATAACTTATGTCATGTAATCATTAAGTAATTATTCATAAACGTAATATTTTTGTTGTTATTGTGGTTGTTGTAAATAATTTTTTTTTACTGCTTGTTTAAAGCAAAATTGACAAAATGCTTGAGCATTAAGTTTAAAAAATTAATGTCAATTTTTTTTTTACAACAAGGCAAATTAGTGCAAAATAATTTTTGTAAACCAATGATAAAGTAAATTAAAATATGCTTATAAAGAATATTCGACTTGATTTAAACAATCTTTGCTTTCATTTGGGAGTGTGAAGTTTATCTCTTAAACTTGAACTTTTATAAAAGTAAAATAGTTTCTAATAAATTTTCTCCAGATGTGTTTAAAATACAAGTATTTCTAAATAGTTTCTTTTATTTTGAACGTTAATTAGTTATTATAATGTTTATGTACTTTACACTTTAGAGATTATATTAAAAGTTATAATTATTCATTCAAATAAATACTTATACAAAACACTACTAGTTTATAAAAATATTAAATTTTTAATTAATAAGCATTAAATACAAACTTAGCCTTATATAAAACGTCATATAATTCTAATAAATAATAATGAAAAAAAGTTACCAAGTTTAAATTTAGAATGATTAACTTCAAAAAAACTAAAAATATTAAAAATTTAATTTGTATCCACTTTTATGGGTAGATATGACACCTTTTACATTAATAAATTATAAATACGGGAAACTTGATTCTGGTAAGTGTTTTTATTTTTTTATAAAATCTTATTATTTTAATTTTGAAATAGTTTTATTTTTAACATTTTTTTTGTTTAAGTTTATAAAAAAAAAAAAAGCTGACAGTGTCTTTAAAACAAGTTGTTAAAAATAATCAAAAAACTTTTTATTAAAGTTGTCCTAGTAAGTAATTTTATTTTACTTTACAACTAACAATTCGTAATATAAAAAAACGTAAAGTAAAATAATATATTTATAGTATTTATAATTTAAAACTTTAAACTAAAGAAACTTGTTTGATAAATGTTCCTAAAACTAATAAATACTTTTTAGTTTTTAAAAACTCACGTTGACAGTTTTTAGTTGAGTTCGGGTTGGTGTTAACGAAGCCTTTTTTACAATGACATTTCATAGAGTTTTTATAAGCAACACACTCAGAATTTTCGGGACATCTAACATGCCGACAAACCTGATCTGTTAAATTGATTAAATTACATTTTAACTAAAAGTTTACTAAATGTAGTTGTTTAAAATAGTTAAATACTGCATTTAACACTTTATAACAAAGTATAACTCAGAAAGACATAAACCTATGTTGACAGGTTTTCCGAGCGTTTCTGTTTGTGCTACTAACAACAAATAAATTGTTATGCTCATTTTCGCCATGATAATGCTATCCAAAAATGTTTTTTTTTTTGACAAAACCAGTATTCTAGTTAAATAGTACTTTGTTATATAAGAATATATACTTAATAATCATGTTAAGTTGTTTAATTTTATACACAAATAGTTTAATAAAACATTTCATTTTATGTGATGCAACTGTTTCGCTAGTTTATTAAAAGCCATTCAGGTCTTCGGTCAGTTTATTTTATAACTTTATTTTTACTGTGCACATAAGTATTACATACCTTAATAAGTATTTACTATACATACTAGAGTATAAATAAACTTTTAATTCACCTGAAAAAACATTATAAAAAAAAGTTCAAGTATATTATTAATAGTTTAAAAAAAAGAAAAAGTAGCAAAAAAAAAGTTTAAGATGAAATACGATTATGAATCAATATTTAAAAAATGCGGATTTAATGATAAGTTTAAATATGAAAACATAGGGCAAAAAACTAAAGAGAATAACAAACATAAAAGAAAAAGAAACGCAGTTTAGTTCATTCCAACATTCACTTTAAATAACTATCGGTAAAAATTTGTAAATTTAATTAATCTTTTTATTTTTTAAATGTGCATAATATGCGAATTAGCTTTTCATGTTTAGTAAATTTGTAGACTTATAAACAATTAGTGCTTATAACCAAATAATGTCAAATAAGAATACTCAAAGTCATTGTAATTAAGCTGGTAGCTGCAAATATAAATAGAAAGCTAGCTGTTGCGATTTGAAAACATTATTTACAAGAATTCAGAAAAATTACAAAAAGTTAATTCTGATCTCGAGAAGAAGTTTTACTTCGGTTAATGCTCAACTCAGTTTAGTTTCAGATATGCTAACCATAAAAGATCCCGTTTATGAAAATGAGACTGAGCTTCAAAATATTTTTGAGGCTAAAAGCGCAAAAACATAGACTACAAAATAACTTAGGAGGTGTTGAAAAGAGTACAGCATATAGCCGATGGTTGCAATTGGTGTAGGCTGTGCTTACAAGAGGATACTACCCTTATGTATGTTCTAAACAAGAGAAACAAGTTCATCTCCTTTTGTAAGCATATATAAAAAATTAAAGTTTAATATATTAGAAAACTTCAAGTAACTTATTAAGGATTTATGTATTTTTTGTGAAAATTTGTAGCGAAGTTAAAACTTCTGTATAACAAGTGCTGCACTAAATTTAAAATTACGTCGCAATGTGTTTTTTCGGTTTTTTGTTATTTGTATATATCAAATGTAAGTTTTAATTTAAAAATCTATAGAACTGTTTTTTTTTAAACGCATGTACCTGTAAAGAATTTTAAGTTTTAAGATAACTTTATTTATTTGAAAGCCATTTTAGAGAGATTAGTGAAATTTTTACTTTATTAATTAAAACTGTTCTATATATATATGTAAATATTAGTGTTGTATTGTTTGAACTTGGCGTTAAAGTGTCAAAAACTTTATAAATAAAGTAAAACAAAATATAAACAGCATAAAGCAAATACTGATTTTACATATGCTTTAGGTTTAAAGCTTGTACATATATCTTACAATCTTCAGAAACGATGAATTGTTGATGCAAATTAATATTTCTTAAAAAGTTCATGAGTAATATGACGCAAAAAACCGTTAAATCCAGTTAGTTTGATAATATGTTTTTTATTTCGAATAATGTATAATACTTTTTAAATACAAGATTATTGAAAATGAGCATTTAATTTTAAAGCATTCTGTCAAAAAATGTACAAAGTGTATAATGACAAAAAACTTGAAATTGAAAAATTAAAAAAAAACAATGCTTTAAACAAAAAATCATAAAGACAAAACAAATTCATTTATTATAAAAAAGTTATCTTTTAGAAAATCAAAAACAATTAACCTTATAGTTAAACTAAAAAAACTAGAGCATTATATATACGAGCATTTTTTACTATGTTTTTAATAATTTAAAATTAAATTTTATTAGTATTTATAAAATAGCTAGCTTTCGATATGTTTATCTACACTACATACTATAAGTATTTCTCTACAAATATTTTTAACGTGACTTAAAGTTTTTAAAATATTAAACCACTCTAAAACACTATTTTAAAGATATTTTTTTGCATATCTATACATAGTTATACACTTCAAGCTTTGTTGTATTCTATATTTTAAGTTTTTTCATCTAAAACTTTTTAAAACTAAATCTTCAAAAATTAAGAACAATAAAGATTGAAATATATTAGCGTATTTATTTAACAGCGAACTAAAAATTACTTTTAACAAAAATATAAGTTTTACAAAACATTTTTGCTAGTTTAAGTTAATGTTACCTTTACTTTGAAAAACTAATTAATTGTTAAATTTATTAAAATATGTCATTAATCTAGTTTTTTAGAATATCTAAGTTTACATAAACTTGGTTTATATAGATATCTTTTTAATCTGTAATTTAACGATAATCTGTCACTCTAAACTTTTTGATTATATTTTTTCAAAATATTTTAACAGTGTTAAGTCTTATTTTCCTATGTGCCAGCTGCATTAAAAAAAGATTAAAGAATACTGCCAATATAGTATTTTATCTTAACAAAAGTAAAATTAAATGCTTAAGAAAAATAAACTAAAAAACAAATATTAAACAAAAAAATCTTTCATAAATAATAGCTTTAAAAATATAGCTAAATAAAATCGCCAAAATTTAGTCTACTAAGATTTTGTTTAAATATACTTTTTTTTTAATTTCAAATAACACGAAAAAAGCAGTGTTCAGCAAGCAACTGAGTAGTGGTAAAAAAAATACAGAAACGTCGAAAAAACTTTTGGTTAGTTTTGTAACAAGTTCCTATTTACTAGTAGATATTGTATGTTTAGGATTGTTTATATATTGCATTCAATATGTTGTTGTGTAAACAACTTAAGCATTTTAATTGTTTTTGTTTTTTAAATTTTATGTTTTCTGTTTGACGTAGGATGACGTAAAACTTTCAGCACAATTAAATTATATTGAAAGTTTTAAAACAATATTATTTTGGACTTTTTAATAAGTTGTATAAACATATTATTTATTGGATTAGTGCAAAATACTTAACTTGTTTATTGTAGAGAAAACTAACTTTTTATAAAACTAGCTTAATATAATTAATATAGAATATGTGTTAAAGATAGTCTTACAATAAAAAAAAAGTATTAGCCAAACTTACAGATATACGTAATTTAATAATACTTTTATATATTTTGATCAAATGAATAAGACAAATAAACTTTTATTATCTTGTTAGACTATTTTATAAGTATAAAATTTTAGCTAAAGTTTTTATTTGTTTTATGTTCAGTACAAGTTAATTATCGAATGTATTTCGATTTAAAAAAATATATACTATGCTTATCAAAAAGTAATACTTTAAACCTAGATACTTGGGTTGAGCTTTGAAGCATTGCGCCACCTTAAAAAATAAAAATAAAACCTTTTTATAGTTTTGTAAAACTGTTAAGATTACTATTTTTTATCTATAGATTTGTTTATTAAATTTTTTTTTGTAAATTTAGTATTTTTTTTCAATAACTTAGTTTTAAAATGTCAAATTAAGAGGTTTCCTTAATAGATGTAAATTTTCTGCACCCCTTAACAAAAATACCACGCGTCGCCACTGGTAGTTACTTTTAAGCAGATAGTTCTAAGCATTATATAAAGTTGCGTACTTTATATAATACGTAAGTACTTGTACAATACAGTAGTTAAACTTTTTTAAATGAGTAAATTTAACATGATGTTGAAGAGTTGTTTTGTTTTCTTTGTTAGTTATCAACAAATTTCGAAAGACTACTAAATGTTAGTATAGATATGTTTATTTATTTTATTTCCTTATCTAATTGTTTAAGTTTTAATATTATATAATTATTAAGTAACTTACATTTACCTAAATCTAACCTAACAACATAATCTTCGTATACTAGTAACTTTAAGGTGTAAGTCTTAAATAGATTTTATTCAGTTTTTTGTTCTAATTTTATTTATTTATTTATATTTTTTAATTTTGTTTTGTTTCTAGTTTAGCATAATGTCTTCCTACATGTTATTATATAAATTTTTACAGATTTTAAACAACTGAAGATCTCGTTTTCAAACGAGTGAAACATTGTTTTGTTTAATAATATTTTAAATAATTTTTTGATTATATAAAATTGAAAGTTTATATTTTTTAAAAGAAATATCACAAGATAAAGTGATGAGAAAGTCTGTAGTTAAGAAAAAAAGTTTTATTACTCTGTTAAAGATAACAAAACAACTTATATTTTGATTAACGACAATGATGAATGAGTATTGAAAATTTAAAAAGTTAATTCTTATACAGCAAAAAAAAAAGATTTATTTGAATTGTTATTATTTAAAATTGTATTAGCGTAATTTTAAATTAAGATATTTTAAAATACTGCTGTTTTAAATATTTAAAAAAACTTTGAAGTAAAAACATTTAGTTTTATATGCTGAATTAAAAAAGTCGCTCAAAAGCAAAAAAAAAGCTAGTGATATCTATTTTTAAATTAAAGTTTACATTTTTAAAACAACTAGATATAAATTTATGATAGCTGTAGAACATAAACCATTAAAAACTTTACATTAAAACCTATAAAAAAAAAAACAACAAGGATAGTATAAAAATTTTGTCTACTCACTTTGTTTTTCTACTAAAACTTTTTTATATAGTTATAACAATAATCATTATATTACTTGTTGCTCTGTCTTTAAAAAAATCTGATCTGTGAGAAATTTTTGAACTAAAATAGTTTACAAACATTTTTGATATTTTAATTAAGGCTCCTAAAATATGATAATAGATTAAACTTAAAATGGTATGTTAAAAGCAGTTTTAAAAGTCTTATATGTAGTGACAGCTAGCTAGCTATATGGGTCAAAGTGATATTGTTTAATAATTTTACTTGAAGTATCTGTTTTGATATAGAGTTTAGTAATATTTATAAATTTGAGCAAAATGTTTGTTTATAATTTTAAATTACTTCAGTATTAATGGTGTAATATATTTTCTAGCAGCCCTTTACAAATAAAAACTAAAACACCATCATATCTTAACTTTACAAGGCCATTTTAAGCGGCGTTTAGTTTATTAACATAAATTTTAAAATTTAAGATTAACTCTACAATTTTTATTAGCAGTTTAAACTTTAGGAAGTTGTTGTTTCGCATTAAATTGTATAAAATACTAACTATTAAAAAAAATTAAAGTAAAAATATTACATATCTTTGAACAAATGTGTTGAAGGCACCCGACATAGTTTATTTACCAAGCGTAGCAAAACTAATTAGACGTTTAAACGAACCTAATAAGGCTTACTTAACACAAAAAAAAACTTATCAAACAAAAGTTTCAAAAATTAAACACGTATACAAATAACTTTCTCATGGCATTTTTGTAAAAATAAGAACTAAAACTTAAAAATACAACTTTATATAAGACTTAACTAAAATGTTAAGTATAAAAAGATAACTTTTTATATTAGGTTATAAGAATATAGTTAAATTTTTTTTTTTGAAATAATTATGTTTAGTAGTCACTGTTATAGTAGTTTCTTCATTTTAGGTTTTATATTATATTTAAACCATTTTACTGATGTTCATAACTAAAGTTTTTTACCTCATTATTATAAAGCTAAGCATTAAATTCTGGGTAGGTGTCATATTTGCTCGAGCGGACTAAATTTCACGAAGATACTTTTGCACGAAGACCATGTTGCACGAAAACACTTTTCAAGAGGGGACATTTTTGCACGAGCAGACAATTTTGCACGGAGACACTTTTGCACGAGTTGAAATTTTTATAAATTTTTTTAAAATTTTTATTTGTTATATTATTATTTTATTAGTTGAAATATTCTTTTTTACTATCACTGTTACCCCTAATTCTTACCCTTAGTCGGTAAATCTTTTTATCATTGTTTTTTTTATTGATTTGTTTTTTATTTTAAATTTTTTTCTGTATTTTTTTAATTAATTTATCTTATTTTTTAAATTTTTTTTTACAATTTTTTTTTACCCTCCGCGCAAAACTATCACTCGTGAAATATTGACCCACTGTGCGAAATAGTCACTCGTGCAAAACCGACCCTTCGTGCAAATTTGTCTTCGTGCAATTTAGTCCCCTCGTGCAAATTTGTCTTAGTGCAATTTAGTCTTCGTGCAATTTTGACCTGTCCCTTGAATTCTACATGTAATAGTTGAGTCTTATCATCACAGCTTAATCGTCGGAATTTATAGTAAAAAAGATAGATAAAAAGAACTTAATGATTAAAAGTAAACATGACGACAACAAATTTTGAATCTTAGAAACTTTATTGCTTTAAATATTGATAATTACTGCTGGTACATTTAGTTTTTTTTAAAGCTTGATAACAGCTTAAGTATTTTGATTCACAATTATAGCGTTGTCTACTAACTTAAAGGAGCAAAATTAAACGAAGTTGAGTTCAATATAGAGTCAATAAGAAAGTATTCTTTTTTTGAAAGTAAAGTCAAAACTTCTTCGAATTGTTCAAATGTTATCGTTTTATTAGAACGTGCTCTGAAGTTTAAATATAAA
>NW_028140231.1:0-32146 GCF_965202585.1 Thalia democratica | reverse complement strand
ATAATTTTATTTTATAGAATTTAAGTGTTTAACAGTTTCGTAAAAATAAACTTTTTTTCAGACATTAAAGGACTTGGTTGGAATGTTTAATAAAATTCTTAGATAAGTGCAGAGTTAAAAAAGCGGAAAAATACTATTTGATCAAAACTATATCTTTTCCTACAGTTTTAGCAGTGTTTTTCAAGTCTAAAGTAAATTATAAACACTGCTATTCTGCAAAAAATAAAGTTTTTATTTTTGGTCGAAATAGAAATTTTTATAATGTATTTTTCTTTATTTGGGTTATAACTTTTAGTTAATCTTTAAAATAGAATTTTCTTAATATTAGAAATAATTTCTGAATACTTAAGTTTAATACGTAAAAATAAAAAGACTAATATTTTTGTTTTGGTTTTAGGATTTCTGATTAGCTTGACTGTAAAAGTATTCCAGTTAAAAAGTAAAAGTTTAATAAGATTACAGTACCTGAAGCTCTTTATAAGTTTTTATAATAAAATTATTTTTATTTATAGTTCACTTTATATACAGTCAATACTAATATTATAAAACATCACTCAGCTCAAATATGCTCTTAATTTCTTTAATTTTGTTTAGTATTTGTATTTAAATTTTCTTAATATAGTTTACAGTTTTCAAAATATTTAATTAGTTTTTTATAACATCTAATAATAATAATAAGTTTTTTTTATCAATTTATAAACTTTTCTAAGCATTAAAGTTTTGCTTTAACTGATAAATTAAATGTAAAAATGACTAAGATTAATAAAATCTAATTAAAAAAAATACTAACAACATGATCAATGTTAAAATATTGTTTAAATTATCTTACTGGTTTTGTTAAAATAATTGTAAGCTCGTAGACTTTTATTATCTAATTGTTTTGTTAAAAACTTCATGCATTTGTTTTTAAAACAATCAACTACTGATTTTCTACAAGTTGCACCAAAACTTGCTAATTTATCATGATTATCTTCAAGTTTTATTTTCTTAACATCAATGTTGTCCATATTACTTAAAAATAATAAAAATAATAGTTTAAACGTATTACGCTATTTCAATATATTATATATATTTTTTTAATTTAGAAAATAATGTGTAACAATTATTTTGTTATGAAAATAGCTTAGAAGACTAACAAATTTTTAACACTAAAATTTACAGTTTTAATTTAAAGCAAAATTTTTACAAAAAAATGATATTAATAAATTAAATAACTTAACTACATTCTAGCTGTTTTTTTTTTTTTATATTCTAACAAATCCTGAGTTTGTTAGCATTTGAAAACTAAGTTGTAAGAACACCATAAAAATTATACATAAGTTAAAACCACTTAAATTTAAAATACATTGTGAGTGAACATGAATAAAAGTACTAATTTGTATATCTTTTTCAAAAGGTATTGAAATAAAAAATATAAGTATGAAAATAACAATTTATTTAATACACTAAATATTTTTTATATTCTATAAATTGAGCTCATATTTTTAATTTGTTATTTACAGATACCTTTTGTAAAAAATAATACCATTTTAATTAGAAGTAAATTGTTAAAATAAAAACGACCAAAATGTTTAAAGATTTTAAGGCAGGGAGGTATATAAAAGTTTTACTCTAAAAATTAAGTCTAGTCTTAATTAAAACTAATTAACATTTATCATTTTTTAGTAACATTGTACAAAATTACCAACAAACTAAACTTATTTTTTAATAATAGATATAAAACTTCATAGTAAAGTTGCCAGAAAGACAGAAAAAAAAATATAGTAAACTTTTTTTTATTTTAGCCTAAAATGTCACGCTTGATTAATATTAATTTATTTGAATATTGCCACAATTGTATATCTTTGTCGCAATCTTATATCTCTTTTCAGGTGTCGCAATCTTTTAACAAAATTTAGGACGACTTTTATGAAAAAACTGCATGAAGGCCTTAACTATACCAATAATGTAAATCTACTATTTGTTATAATATTCTCTATGATATATAATAATACAAAATTAGCAATCCTAAAAATTTAGTTAAATTTAAAATAATCACAAAATATTATGTTGAAAGATTTAATTTGGTATATTAGCTAATTTTTTTAAATACTAATGTTAAGTTTAATACATTGAAATATAATAAACTATTTAACAAAAAATGTGTCAAACTAAGTTCAAACAGCATTGGAAATCCTGAGGTTTTCATAATTCATAAAGTTTTCTGATATTTCTTTTATTAACTATCAGGAGTTTTATAAAAAAAAAAAAAACTACCTTAATTCAACCTGAATTGAAAAATTCAAAATATCCTTAAATATTCTGAGTATGGGCAAACATGCTATGGAGTTTTTTTTAATCATTTTTTTCATTTCTGAATACATAACTACATATTTTACTTTAACAACCTTTTAAATTAGCATATTTTACTTACCAATTAAATCAAATATTAAGCTTAATATATAGGAATATAATTAGTTTAGTAAAATTTATCATGTTATTAATGTTTAAAATAAGATATAAGTTTTGTGAAATAATTAAATGAAAAAATTGCAGTCAAAAAATTTTTATTAAACACTTTTTTTACATAACTTGACTTAAAAAAATAACAGACTTAAATAAATCACAACTAGAAAAATTGAAATACTGTTAAAAAGTTTTTTAGTAGCTATTTTTGTAATGTAAAACAAATCCATGTTATGATTTATTTTTACTTGGTTATTTATTTACACAGTGAAAGTATAGTTAAAACTACATGCTTCAAAACTTGCGATATGTAGCGTTATAAATTTTTGATTATAAACTAAAGTTGAATACAAAATTATATTCTATTTCATAACTTAGACAAGACAAGTTGTTTCAATTAAAATTATGACATCAAATACCTATAAGTCATTCAACAAACACTATTTAGCATGTTTTATCAAATAAATAAAAAAGGAAAAAGTGAGTTCATAAACTAAAAAGAAAATTTAAACACTATTGACATGGTTGTAAGCAACTTATTTAGCCACTTAGATTTATCTATAAATGATAGTATTAATTTTTCATTTAATTTTCAATAAGCACTATGACTAGATACAATTAGAAAAGAATTATAATAGTACTTTTCTCTAAAATTAAAAAATAAATACCAATAAAATAAACTCTTGTAAATATAAACTTCTAAGTTAAAATTTACGAATTTAGAGTTATAAAACTTTGAGTTTGTTAGCATGTAAAAATTAAGATGTAAGAACACTATAAAAATGTTATGTTGTTTAAAACCACTTTAATTTAAAATATTTTGTGAGTAAACATAGATAAAGCTATTGATTTGTAATGTATATCTATTTCAAATGGTATTAAGATACTAAATATAACAATGAAAAAGACAATTTATTTAACTATTATAAAAATTAAAATATATTCTTCAAATTGAGCTCATATTTTTATTTTGTCATTTACAGATACCTATCACTAAAAATAATAGATACCATTTTAAATAATATTAAGTTATTAATATAAAAAAAAAGACCAAAATGTTAAAGGTTTTAAGGCAGGGAGTGATATAAAGATAATAATAAAATATTTGAAAAAAAAAAAAACTCTAAAAACTAAGTCTAGTCTTGTTTTAAGCTACTTAACATTAATCATTTCATTACTACAATGTACAAAATTACCAATAAGCTAAATTTAGTTTTCAATAATAAATTTAAACTTTCACAGTAAATTTTTCAAGAAAGACAGAAAAAAATATAATAAACTTTATATTTAATTTAGCTAAAAATGTTAAGCTTGAGTAATATTAATTTATGAGACTATTTCCACAATTACAGCTCTTGGCAGGTGTCAGAATCTTTAAAATAATTATAGGAAAATTTTCATGAAAAAAATTGCATGAAGGCCATAACTGTATCAATAGTATATATATATATACTAGTTGTTATATTATTTACAATCATTTATGATAATAAACAGTTTTTTATCTTAAAAATAAATACAAATTTAAAATAATCACAATATATTTTGTAAAAAAATTTATTTTTGTTTATTAGTTAAATTTTCAAATTTCTAATGTTAAGTTCAATACATTGAAATATTATTAACTATTTAACATAGAGATGTTTTAAACCAAATTAAAACAGCAATGTAAAGCTATTAAAAAGCAGTGAAGAACTTTTTTCAACCTACCAATGACAATTGTAATAAAAAACTATTAGATTTTTTTTATACTCGTACTTAAGTATTTTTATAGGAACTATTTACAGAGTTGCAATTCTTTGTAGCAAAAAGTCAGTCTGTGTAACAACAAACTAGCTTGAGTCAGCCTGAGTTTATCTGAATCAATTAATATTAGCTTGTTGAATTGAACCTACTAAATAGACTTTTTATATAGTTATCATAACCTTAATGTTATATCAGTTCAAAACTTGCCTGATATTAAAACTATATTTAATCGTTATAAAAAAATCTAAGTGGCCTAAGTCATCCTGAGGTTTAACATATATTATAAAATTTTCTGACATTCGGTGTTAAAACTATCATGAGTTTCATAAATAAAACGACTACCTTAAGTCAGCCTGAACTTTAAAAAATTCAAAATATCCTGAATTATTCTGAGTGTGTTCAAGCATGTTATGAATATTTTATTAATAATTTTTTCATTTCTAAAGACATAATTACATTTTTTATTATAACAACCTTTTTTAATTGGTACATTTTACTTACCAAATAATTCAAATACTAAGCTTAATATATAGGAATATAATTAGTTTATTAAAGTGCATTATGTTAGTTAAGTTTAAAACAAATTAAAAGTTTTTTAAAATAATTATATGAAAAAGTTGCAGTCAATACATTTTTACTAAACACTTATTTTACATAATTTGAATCAAATCCATAAAAGGCTTAAAAAAAATTAGAAACCAGCAAAATTTAAATAGTGTTAAAGGGTTTATTAGAAGCTATTGTTGTATTGTAGAATGTAAAACAAAACCAAGTTATAATTTATTTATTCCTATTTATTTATTTAAACAGTGACAGTATAGTTAAAACTATATGATTCAAAACTTGTGATATGTAAAATTTTAAATGTTTGATAATATTCACATGTATTCAATCTTTTGATTTAGACAAAACAAGTTGTTTTAAGTTAAAATTATGACATCAAATAGCTATAAGACATCTAACAACACTATTTAGCATGTTTTATCAAACTTGAAAAAAAGGAAAAAATAAGCTCATAAACTTAAGATAAAATTAAATCATTATGGACATGGTTGGTAGCAGTTTATTTAGCCATTTTAAACTATCTGAAGATGATAATATTATTTTTAATATCATTTCTAATAAATACTATGAGTAGATATAATTAGAAAATAATTTATGTAGTACTTTTCTCTAAAATGAAAAAATAAATACAAATTAGACAACTACTTGTAAATATAAATTATCTAAATTAAATATAACTAAGTTTTAGATTAAATAAACAAAAATAGTGGTACTACTTACTAAAATTAGATTTTGTAAAAAGTTCTGACAAGGTGTCATTCCTTGAATACAAATAATAAAGCCTAACTTACAGTCAACTAGCATGAGTCAGCCTATCTTAACAAAAACTTACAAAAATTTTTATCAAACATAAACACTAAAAGTAACAAAATTTATAACAGTAACATATTTAAAAAAGTGTTTTACTAACTTTAACATTTCATAAAAAGATTAGCTAGCCTGAGTTAGCTGTATGGCAACAAAACAATCCTGTAAAGAGCCTGTAAAAACGGGTGTCTTGCCAAATGGTGGTCTATTTCTGCAAATACGGACCTTTTTTTTGTGGCTTACTGAGCATAAAAAACAGTTTAAAATATTAACCTTCTAAATTCAAAAAAGTAATCAAAGACAATATGTAAGCTAACAAGTAAATTAGCACAAAAAATATACTCAAAAAAGAAAGATCGTAAAATTTCAAACTTACTAAGGTATACAAGCCAATAAATTAAATAACGAACTATTTAAAATTTACTTGTTTTAAGTTTTGTGCAAATTTATAACATGAAAAAAAAAATTTCATTATATTTACAGTTTATTTCTAGTTTTTCGTTATACTTAATTTACTAAAAAACTAATTTCATTCTTTAGCGTTGTTTAATATCTATAAGAAAATACATTGAATCATAAAAAAATATTTGTTTTCATCATTTTCACCTAATATTTATTAATGTAACTAAACATTTTAATTTTTCTCATCAAAAACTAAAATAATTTATGACTTATATACTAATAACCTATTTATAATATTAATATTTGATAGATAAGTTTTTTTTTTATATCTTTATTTTCAATAAACTCTCTCGACAACGTTATAGTGTTGGTCAACTTCTAACATTTATAAATTAGTCGACTAGTGTTTCTTAAGCTTAAATTGAAAAAATCTACAATTTTTACTCGTTTGTGTGAGCTTGATTTCATAACTATTAATTTGATATGGAGGGTCATTAAAAAAAAAGTTTATAATAACTATTATTTTGATCTAACGGATAGATTATTATAATTAAGAGTAAATTTAGTAATTTAGTTGTGGGCCTGCCTGATGAGTCCTACGAAACCGGTCGTAGGTTGTCTCGGTTTATGTTGTCTTGAATAACTATAAAACTAGGCATATTTATATTGAAGCCATATTTATTCAGTATAGATTAGTAACTTTCAAATACAATTGAAAATAGTGAACTGAGTTTACGATCCAAACTGCTTCAAGTATAAAGAAATATAAAATTAAAAAGAATAATTTGCAAACGTCAGGATAAGCATCAACTCAAATTTTATAAAAATATTAAACTATTTACTTAACTATTTATACATTATGAATTTAAAGATTTTTGCGATTATATTTTAAGAATTCATTATGCAGCTTAAACGGAAAAAGTTGAAAATTTTACAACTGTGAAACATATTGTTCACAGTAACTAACACTTCAAAGGCATTCGAAGTTAGCGTTTTAAAAATACTAATATAACGATGTTTAATTAATGAAGATAATATGTAGCTCATAGTGCAGAAAACTAAAATTACAATTATAAAACACAAAACTTTAATACTAAAGAAAGTTGGAAAATTGTTTAATAGTAAAATTAGTTTTTAATTATATTTTAAAGAAAGTACTTGCATGAAAGAAAACTAAAATGCGTAACATAGAATACATAAAAACTAAAGAATAAAACAGCTTTGTACTTAACCAATATTTCCCTACAAACAGGTTTTTTGAATAAACTCAAACAAAATACTTTTATCTAAATTTTTAGTAAATAACTACTTTAAAATAATTAAAAAAAAAAAGATTCCGACAATTACCTTTTTCTTCAGGTCGGTATGCACATAAGTTTCATTATGCACAGTGATAGCTTTCAGCGTTTTAATTCAGTAAAGTCGTCACCTTTCCAGGCCTCATGCAGCTAGATTACAGGCGCCTGCCAAAGCGCTCAGCTGATCAAACTAGAAAAAATTGGTATCTAAAATGTCAATAATAAAACGGTTGGTTTGTCACGTTGTTGATAGTTGACTTAATTTTTTTTTATTAAGTATTAACTTTTGTTTCAATGACGTAAAAATGTTTTAATTTAATACATTTTTATTAAACGCACCGTATTTTATAAAAAAAATTTATATCAGTTTCTTAACATAAGTAATTTTAAAAAGCTTAAACCCAACTATAAAAAATTGAAAAAAATATGATCAAAACACTTCATTGTTTTTTTTTGTCTCAAAAAAAACAAAATGTTTTCATTTCTAAAGTGTAGGTATAGTTATTAAGATTATTGTTTTAGTTCTTAAATAATGTAAAATGAAAGCAACTTAACATATTGATAAACTAAAACATATTATACATTCATTTTTAAGTTATTTAAGTATGACCTTTCAATAACTAAAAAACTTGGCGTTTGTAAATTCAAGGTATATTTATAAATTTATTATTATTAGTTTAATGAACACAAGTAAATTTGGTAACTAAACTTACAACAAAAATTATTTCAGTTTTAAAAGAGAGTTGTTTAGTTAAAAACATTAATTTTCAGCTTAATAAATATACAGCTGTAAGAATTAATATTGAAAGCAAATAAGACTCTGTAACAAAATTTTTCTAAATAGTTAACTAACTATATAAATGTAAGTTTCAAACTTTTTGCAATTTTATTATGGTTACAAAATAATGCAGATTAAACGAAAAGCCTTCTAAATTTCTAAATTTTAAAACTTTACTACTTTTTATTAGTGAATAAAATTTTTAGCCCAAACTATAACCGCATTCATAGTTAGCGCTTAAGTTATGCTAATATAATGAATTTTAAATTATTAAGTAATATGAAGTTTATATGTAATTAATAGTGCAAAAAACTAGGGTTGAAGTTTGAAGCTATAAAATTGCTAAATTAAAGAATAGTTTTTAAAGTTATTTATTAAAATTCAATAGTATAAGTTGTTCTTTATTTTAACTAAAAAGTTTAAACATAAGTTACTCATTTAAAAAACGTATGTTAATTAATTTCGTTCAGCTTTTCATCATTATAAACTTGCTAAAAACTGATACTAATACAGTGCAAACTAAGTTGTAAACAGTAATTTTGAAATACATAGCTAAAGCTGTTACGTCATAAAGCATAAAGGATTTTTTAAATGTTCAAATTATAGTTGAATTATACTTAGCTGACTTTAAGTTATTTGTAAAACAAAACTGTTAAAACAAAGACATTTAATATAGTAGAAATGTTACCTGAGACAAAATTTAATAAAAAGTACATTACAAAATTACGACAATGATTGACAACAACAATACTAAAAAACACGCTATTTATAAAGTTTTAAATTGTAGAAATCTCTTTGTTTGCAAATTTTCGGCTCAAGAAATCTGATGAACAAAGATTCTAGAACTGAGAGATGGTAAGTGTTTTTCGCTCCGGATAGAATTTTAAACTTACTATCCAGGTAGTTCTCAGCACAAAAAGGATTGTTCAGGAGGTGCTCTTGGACAGATGAGACTGCTCACCTTTTGGCTTAACATCTTAACAAAATAAACATCATTAGCTTTTTCGTGGCATGCTGCTCTCGCCTGACGTGGAAACGTTGAGATATTCGACCTACGTAGCCATTTCCGCAATGACATTTAAATATGTATACTACATTACTTAAATCATGGATAGGTATGGCATCTTTCAAAATTCCATCAAGCGGGCGGTTGGTGTTGTACACAACACGTAGCAAAACGCTTTTATAGGTGAATTTTATAGCTAATGAAGCTTGCTTAGCCAACCTTATTGAGTTTTCATCCATATAAGGAAGGCGGAGGTAGACTGGGCAAGGACGTGGGCCGAAAGAGGGTAAGCAGTTCATTTTGGACTGAGTTGATTTAATTGTCTTCTTGATGACTACTTCGGTGTAACCTAATGAGAGAAAAGTTTTGTAAATGTTGTCAAGTTCTTAATCCTAACACTCAGTCGTGCAAATTTTACCACCTCTGTTGGTTATGCACTATATGATCTTAAATTTTTGTTTGTTGGGGCAAAAAGAATTCCATGAAACGTAATGTGGACTAAAATTTTCTTTTTTGTACACATAAGTAGAAAAGATGATATTACTGTTTCTAGTAATGTTAATGTCTATTCAGTGAATTTTACCGTAAACTAGTTTTCGACGGTAAACAACTATGCATTGGAGCATCTAATTTAATAAAGTAAAAAAGTTATTGACATTGTTTTTTGAAAGGAAAATAGCGAAAACATCATCGAAAATCTATAATACACAAGTAGCTTAGTGTAATCTGATGAAAGAAGACTATTTTCATATTAATAATTTATTATATTTGAGAATAAACAATTACTCAGTTTCACCGCAGAGCGGATTTTCAAATTGTAAATCTGTAGTAAAATAATAATGTTAAAAATGACAAATAATTAAAAATTAATTTGAGTTAGTTTTTTATACAACAAAAACTAATAAATAAATCAAAAATTAAATTGATGTTAAACAACCTTTAATTTAAAAACTATCAAATTATAGTCAACAAACAATAGAATTAAACCATAGTATACAGTGGGATATTGATATCTAATGGATTTAAAAAGATAAAAACTTCTTACAGAGTTAGAAGTTATGGAGTAGTATAAACATATTATTAAGCAAACAGTTCTTATAATAAATTAATAATATAATAATGTTCAAAATAAAACCAGAGAGTAAACATTAAAAATTTTTATGAAAGCATTGTTGTTGTTGTTTTTAACACAGTTGTATTATGATGACAAAAAATAAAATGGCTTTTTGTGAAAAATATTAGATAAGCGAAAAATAGAATGAGGGTTAGGTTTCAGATGTTGAATTTAAAAAATAAGATAAAAAGTTTAATATATTTAATTGAGAGATAATCAAAGAAAGTATAAACTACTAATAATCCAAATCAAAAAAAACTATACTAATTCTCCAATAATTATGATTTACAACTGGAAATGGAAATATTATAAAGCATGCACATTTTATCTTATATCTTAATGAAATATATTTAACTAATGAACAGGCTTGAAAAGAAGAAAAAAAATTGTTTTAAGACTGAGAATGGGAATAATATTTTGATACATGTACAAATAATCAAATATCTTAATAAAATTTATACCTATATATAAACTATTAATATTTATTTAAGTAATGTGGGCATTTGGTTATCAGTTCGTTTCTCTTGTTTAAGGTTTTTATTTTGTCTGTTAGGTCTATATAGAGTCTTTCTAGGTTACATAAAGTGCACATGTTTGTATGGCTTTTGTTAGATTTTACTGATTTTAGTATTTTCATATTAACCGACAAAAATGTTAGCAAGAAGGAAATAGGGCTTCCCATCGCTACGCTGTCGATATAACGAAACATGAAATTATTAAAACTAAATTGTACATTATTCATGGCCATACAAAGTATATTATTACAAACAGATATTAGGAAACTTGATCTTCCTTACTGTATTATCAGGTTTGCACATTGATTTGCTAAGGTAATTTAAAGAATAGATGCGATTTTAAAACTTGTAATCAAATCTACTCGATATAAGTTTGAAGGTTGTTTTAATTAAATGACATAATTATGACTATAAAGCGAATTTTCAAACTATAACAGTTTTAAAATTTTCCTGAGATTTTGCAAAATAAAGAATACTTTCTTTATTTTTAAGTAATTGTTTTAGTGGTTATTTAATGTCTCTTATAGCTAGAAAAATTATTATCAAGTGTTATATAACTATTATCTTAAAATAGTTAATTTATAGCCTATTAAACTGTAAATTTAAGATGAACCTCTACTAAGATCCTCTAACAACATTTTTCAAAATGTTATTTTATCTTACTTAGTTGCAAGTTAAAAATTTGATTGTAATTTTATTTTTTTTATGTTATTATACAGCTTAAACACATAAATTAGAAAATTTTGAATTTCTACAACTTATTACTTTTGCGAGTGAGAGAAAATTATACCTGAAACTAATACCGCATTTAATATAAGCGCTTCATTAGTTTTAAAATAATGATGTTTAAATAATAAAGTAGTATGTAGCAAATAGTTTAGATAGCTAAAATAAAAGTTATTGAATATCAAACTTTAATACTAAAGAAAATTTTAGTTTATTTAGTTATGAAGTTCGTTTCTTTTTTATTTAAAAATGTTTTAGAAGGAAAGAAATAAAAAGTAAAAAAAAGCAGAAAATTATAGAATGCAACAGCTTTATAGTTTACACTTTTTATTTCCCTACGAACGTTTTTATTGAATAGTTGCAAGTAAAATACTTTTGTAAACTAATAGTTCAATAAAACTATTAAAAAAAAGGATCCGACGTTTACCTGAACTTTTCACTAATGTAACATGAGTAGATATTTAATCTTTATTCATACTTTTGATTATTCGCGATGATAATTTTCAGCGTTTTAATTCGGTGGAGTCGTCACCATTCCATGCCTCCAAGCAGCTAGATTACAGGCGCATGCCAAAGCGCCCAGCTGATAATATTAGAATATATGAGTAATTGAAATATCAATTTCAAAACTGTTGTTTTGCAAGAAGTTGATAGCTATTATTATGTTAAATTAAGTTATGAATCTAATTCTAATAACATAATGTACGTGAATTATTTTGATATACTACATTTCAGTTTATTACTTATCAATAATTTTTATTAAATGTTGAGAAGATTAAATTAATCAATTATTTTCTGATAATAATTATGATACAACGGTCTTAAAAATAAATTGACTTTACATCATCATTTGTACAGTTTGTATTGCTTATTTTAATTACTAAACTATTACTTTAAAACTGCGATTTATTTTGACAGTTCCGGCTTTTTTGTCTCAGATTACCAAATAAATAGTTTAATGATCAAACTTATTTAAATGTAAAATGTTTTACGAATAAAAAAAAAGTGATATGTGTTGTAAATAGTTTTAAAAATTTATATTTTAGTTTTTAGTTGTTTTTGAAAAGATATAAGAAATTAGTTAAGTAATAATATATTTTTAAATAAAGTAAG
Source organism: Thalia democratica (assembly GCF_965202585.1). NCBI lineage: Eukaryota > Metazoa > Chordata > Thaliacea > Salpida > Salpidae > Thalia > Thalia democratica. The sequence continues at coordinate 19,635 of NW_028140231.1, read as the reverse complement.
TATTTTATATACCTAATATAAACATTTATATTGATATATTAATGCAATTTACTAATTTTTTCTTGAATATGACTTTATTAAATTGTACTAGAAGAGAGATGGTTTTTTTTAACTATCATCAACAATAGTTATAGTTTGATAAGTTATCAATAATAGAACAGTTGAAGTTACTTGTTGAATTGAGTGATTTTAACAACGTTGTAAAGTATCTGACAAAAACAAATACAACATGTAGACTAAAATGAGCTAAAGCTGAATAATTCTATAATAATAAAAAAAAAACACTTTACCGAGCTTTAAAGTAGTTGTAATTCATGTATAGCTGATTAATTGTAATTAACATTTAATCACAATTAGGTTTTTTTATCTAAACTACTAAAATAAGGAGCCCAATTGACATCTTATTATGTTTTAAAATATTAAATATGTATTGTCAAATTGGTAAATGTCCAACATAACTAGTGACTACAAACATACATAAATAAACATCCATTTATTATAAACTGCTTTTTTAAAGTTTCAAAATTGTCTTTTAAACCTATATTATGACTTAAAAACATAGCATCGAGTAAAGATTATTAGTTCTGGCTGTATTTATTATATTTAGTAAAATTAAGGAAAAACAATGATCATAATGAAGGCGATATAAAAATTCAAACCAAAACTATGGTTAAAGTTTAAAATTTTTAGGTCAAAGTTGTCAGACTTTTTTGGGAGTTTATAACGAAATTTTACTTACTTTTGTTTTTTAAAACTCTTTATTTTTATTAAAAAACTATAATTAATGTTCCGGAAAAATTCTAAAAGAACTTTTAATTTAATTATTATATTTTCAAATTTCTGTTCTAAATTCGACACAATAATTGTCAAATATGATACTTCTAATAGTTATAAACATGTTTTTTTTTTTCAAACTTAGAATTTTAAGTATTAGTTTACTTACTTTGTTTATTGTTTATCTTGAACAAATTATTTTTTTAACTTTTTGTTGTTCCCTGTAAAATGTTTTAAAACTGCTTAAATATATATGAAAAGGAAACATGTCCAATCTAAAATTTACTTTTAAAGGTAAATATATTTAAAGTTTACAATTTATAAAACAAATTCGTTGAATTACAGTAACTAAAACACTTTTTGTTAAATTATTTTGTAAAGAATTACTTTTTCTAAGTTATTAAAAAGAAAGGTTCCGACGTGTACATGTCACAACCAAACTTGAATTCTATGAACAGAAATTTTATCTCTGAACATATATTTAATTGAGCACGGTAATTGTTATAAGCGTTCTAGTTTAGTAAAGGCGTTACCATTCTGAGCCTCTTAGCAGCTAGATTACAGGCGCCTGCCAAAGCGCCCAGCTTTTAAAATCAAAATATGTGTGTATTTAAAAAACAGTAGTAATGTTTGTTTATTTTGTTTTTTTTAGCTATTTCTTAGTGTGAAAACATGGTTTTAAGTCTAGTTTTAATAACGTAACAATGTTTCTAAATTGCAGAAATAAGCAACTTTTATTTTAAGTTTTTATAAGTAACTACTTGAATAAATTTATAAAAACATAGGATCCAAAAGCTTCCTTACTATATAAATATGTATATATATATATATATATATATATGTCTTTCAGAAAACTAATCTCTAGACATAGTTTAGATTATATGCGGTGAAAGTTACCAACATTAAAATGCAGTATTGTCGTTTCATCATTACATGCCTCTAAGCAGCTAATTTACAGGCGCCTGCCAAAACGCCAAGCTAATAAAATCAAAACATATAAGTACTTAAAAAACTCTATTTAATTCTAAAACAATTCCAACCTCTTAAAATTTATTTTCTGTTTTTTGCACTTAAAACTACTTGAATTAATCACGCAAACATTAATTTAAACCATTATTGACAATTTCGTACTAAAAAATTTTGCATAAGTAACATAGGCATCAAGTAGTTAGTTTATTTTTTTGTTAATGGATTTCATTTTATTTTATAGTGCAACATAAAATGTTTTTAGATTGCATATTGTGCACACACTATACTAATATGGTTGGCGTTAATTTTAACACACTCATTACTACTCCGTTCAATTATAAATTATTATTCCCGTTTTGGGCTCCATATTCGTTTACTAATTTGATACAGTTTTTGAGTTTAATAGTTCAAACATAGCTGTCAACATAAACTTTAATTTTATAAATCTGATTAAAACACATTTTCTTATGAATTAAAACAACTGGGCACCTGTTATCTTTATTGTAAGAAGCTTGAAATGGTGAACAGAATTTGTGAAATTCCACAGTATAATTAGCAATATAAATGTTATATGTTAGCAATTAAATTATCAATAAAAAGTAATAATGTAATATATAATATAATAAATAAATATATATATAAATAATAATAAATAATATAAAGTAATTATAAGTCAAAAAGCAATTAAGTGTTTTAAAGATAATTTTTATTAGTTTTTTATAGTCTGGTTTAAGTTTTATTGAATAATACTAATCGCCAATAGTTAATATAAAATAGTTTCAAAATACGTTACGTTGTATAATAATGCGATGAATTAAAGATTGTTACGTCATTAAAACAAGAATTGTAACTTTGTTTAAAAACTAAAGTTAACTATCAACAACGTGACATACAAAAGTATTTTTAAGGATATATTAAATACTCATATATTTTGGTTATATCAGCTGGGCGCTTTGGCAAGTGTCTGTAATCTAGCTGCTAAGAAGCTTAGAATGGTGACGAATTTACTGAGTTAAAACGCTGAAAACTCTCACCGTACATAACAAAAACAGATATTATATTTTTGATCATTTGCGGACACTAGGTAAATGTAGAAGCCATTTTCTATAGTTTTTTGAAATATTAATTACAAAAGCATTTAATAAAAATTAAGATATTAAGTTATTTAATAAAATAAGTTAAAATTCATATTCATCAACAAACAAATGATTGACTAGAAATTTCATTAAATGTATAAATTAAGAATATTTTTACGCACCGCAGATTATTTAGTAGTTTTAACTTTGTAAATCACTGTAGAAGTGAGTAAACATACATTAAAAAAAAACAAGTAGCTGAAATGTGGCTTTGATGTGACGTTTTAAAAAATGTATAAGAGTATAATTTATATGTTGCAATATTCTACACTGTATTACCATGCAGTGTAGTTACAAGATTTGAAAAATTTACAATAGTTAGTGTAAAATACTTTAAATAAAATATAAACAATATAGTTCAAAACCATAAAACTATTTTAATTATGGTTACATCGATTTATTATGTTATGAATACATATAATCGTTTAAAAACTAAACTTCTTTGTTATTTTAAACAGTCTTTTAAAGAAGAATAGTAATATAGAAGTTAGTTTTAATATAAAAATACACAATTCAAAATATAACTTGGTGTGTGATTGTAGTTAAGATGAAAATGTAGAGCTACTTCAAGAACTTCTAAACAGTTTAAAAAATCATAAAGGATGTTTTTTGTTAATAACTGTCACATATAAGTAATAATTATATAGATTCCTTGAAACTATTTGTTTGTCTTTTTGATATACATGACGTCAAAATATCGTTCAGAATAAACAAAGTAAAAACTTTTAATTATTATCTTTTACAAAAAAATTAAGAAATAACTTTTTATCTTTGTGCTATAAAAATAGGGTAGCTGTCAAGTTTGTACGAGCGAAAAAACATTTGTGAAACTATTTTTATTTTAACTTTCATAATTTAACTTTTAGTAATAAAAAAGTACTTAATATAAAAAAATTACATTGATTTTAATTATCATTTTACATTTGAATTAACATTTGTCTCCTATATACATTTACTAGTCAAATAGCTTGAGATAATTTTTTTTAACTTAAATTCTTATTTAGGTAAAAATAAAACGAATGTGTTATTAGATCTAAGTAAAATTATAAGTATGTTTTATATTGTTCTAAGAATTCAACGAAACTCGGTGTTGCTTTTCTAAAATAATCTGCCAAGCAAAACGTTATACATCTAAAACTAACTTCAAACCAAACAAAGGATCAACCGGAAAAAAACTCAATGCAAGATAATATGAGCGTAAAGCTTTCTAAAAAGCTGGTTTAAATAAACTCAAACACTGTACACAATCAGTAAAACACTTATTATAAACCACAAAAATAGTTATTATAAAACATAAAGTATAAAATAATATATGTTTAGATTTCTGTTTGCAACAAATACAACTTAACATGATATTTGCTTCTAACTAAGTATTTTAACTTTTGATCAAAATGTGTACATATATGTAAAAACAAAGTATAAACCATCTAGTTCCAGTGACAAAAATATTAAAAACTTAAAAAATGTTGATTTTAGGCTTCATTTTCAAGCTTTTAAACTTAACTAAAATACATTTAATTAAAACAGTAAAAAAATGTCTTAAAATTAATTTTTATATAATTTATTTATAAAATATAAAACAAAACTGATCCAAAGACTTCATTGTAGTTTTTCCTTTATAAAACTATAAAATAGAATAAAAGCTTTTTGTTTTAAATGTGTAGTTAAACGTCCTAAGAAATGTTTTTTTATTGCAAAAATTATTAAACCACATTGAATGAATGCAATTGAAGTTATTTAGAAAAAAATATTAAAGTAAGTTTTATTTATTTAAATAAGTTAAAATTTTCAATAACTAGAAAACTTGGCATACCTAATTTTAAGGCATTTATATAAATTAAAAATTAGTAGTTTTATGATCACAATCGAAAATAGTAAACTAAATTCACAATTAAAACTATTTTCAGTTTTAAAGTAGACTTGTGGAGTTAAAAAGGATTTTTTTTACCCGCAAAACTATGCAGCTGTAAACTGTAAACTTAAGAGCCAATTCTTTTTAAATAACATATTTTTTCCATGTTGATATGTAGTCATCTAGTTATAAGTTTGTAAACTATCTGTGATTTTATTTCTGTTACATCACTATACAGCTTATATTCATAATTTTAAAAGTTTTAAGTCTTTACAATTTTTTATTTTGCAGGTAAACTTTGCTAAAACTATAACCGCCGACAAACTTAGCGCTAATATAGTGCTATCATAATGGTGTTTAAATATTGAAGTGATATGAAGCTATCAATGCAAAAAACTAAATTACAGTATTTAAATAATAACTACTCAACAAAAGAAAATTTTAGTTTATTTAATAATAAAAATAGATCCTTATTTTATTTAAGTTAAATTACTTATACAAAAGAAAAATAAAATAATGAAGTAAAAAACAAATAAAAAAGTATACAAAGCTACACATTTATATTTTTAATTTTTTATTTCGCTACGAATTTTTTTTGAATAATTGCAACTAAATAAATTTATTACTTGTTTTTGTATATAGTTGATCTAGTAAAACTTTTAAAATAGTGAAACACTTACATAGCTTGATGTTTTGTTTTATGCACAGTATTTCTGGTCGTTATCAACATTATACACGAAGATAGTTTTCAGCGTAGTAAAGTCGTCGGTATTAGAAGCCTCTAAGCACCTAGATCATGGGCGTCTGCTAAAGTGCTTTGCTGATAAAATCAAAATTCTCATAAACAAATTCTGTTAGTTTTTCACATTGTTGATAATTGACTTAAGTTTTAACACTTATCCATAAATAGATAGTTTTAATGACATAACAATGTATGTAAAGTGTTGCAATAATTTAAATTCCCGCAAGTTACTTAATTTCGATTTTTAAAAAAATAGAAAGTTCTAGATTACTTCATTACTTTTTGATAATGACTTTCAAACGACGATCTTACAAAGTACATTGATTTTACATCTTCCTATATGCAGTTTGTATTGCTTATTTCAATTTATAAACTATTACATTAAAACTACAACTTATTTTGACAGTTCTGACTATCTAGTCTCAGACTACCAAATAAGTGATTAAATGATCAAAATTATTTAAATGTAGATTGTGTTACGCTTCTAAAAAGATTTTATATATTGTAAATGGTTTTTTAAAAATATTTTTTTTCAGATTAAAATTATATACTAAAACTTCTTTTAAATTTAAATAAGTAAAGCTTTATTATTAAATAACGTAAGTGCTTTGTACACTCAACATAAAAGTTAACAGGTGCTACAAGTGCTACTCTGAAATTATTGTAATTGCGTTATTAAATTGTACTAGCAGATAAATAGTTCATTTTGGAAAACCATAAAAAACAAAAATTAATTTATTTTGAGTTTTTTAAAAGTATATTATTGATAAAAAAAATTACTGAGCGTATGTGCAATTCTAAAACATAAATATTTTTTTTCAATTAAACATTTTTTTTAAACTCCTAAAATAGACTTTTTACGAAGATTTTTTGTCATATTTTTATTAAGATAACTGTTTTTTCATTAAAGTAGTTACTTTATTTTTGACATTGTCTAGTTTTACTTAAATTTTTACTTTTAGTTAAGCTTCTTATATACACTAATTAATATTGTATGATTAATTAACATTTCTCGTTAAACCAATCGAGCACTTAAGTTGTATACCAATTCGTTTTAAATAACTTAACAAATTATTATTTAGCTGTGCTTGTATAAACAAAGTTATAAGTTCGTTCATTTGTTTTGCTATTATCAAAAGTATATATTTCTGATAAAAATTTAAACTATGCAGAAGAAAAGGTTTAAAATATAACTCTGACTTGTTTAAAGTAGCAATTTGTTTTTTTCTCGGAAAGTTTTTAAATGTGTTAGAAATAGTTAATAATTTTTTCTTACCCTGAACTGTTTTTTTTTTTTTTAATTTTATTAGACAATCGTTTTAATTAAAAGCAACATTCTAAATCAGTTTCTAGTAATTTCTATCTTCCTTTATAATTACTTTTGTACTGCAATAATTCTGAAGCTATTTAAGTATTTATAAGAAATGGATACAGCATTTACCTATGATTATACTAGCTGTATTATTTTTAAAACGATGATTATCTTAAACGTTCTATTTTAATAATATTTTTTTATTTTTAAAAACATTATTTATTTAGTGATTTTGTAGACAAATAATTATGAAAAAATGGATTACCATTTACCTCATCAGACAGATTTTTATTGACAGAGATGTAATCTCTGTAAATTATTTACATTGTTCACGGTGATTTGATATAGCGTTTTATTCAGTAAAGTTGTCACCAATTTGAGCCTCCAAGCAGCTAGATTACAGGCGCCTGCCAAAGCGCCCAGCTGGTAAGAGCAAAATATATTTGTTTTTTAAATAAACTTTTTATTTACTACGCTGGTGATAGCTCGTCTTAAATATTAAAATAAAGTTATAATCTATATTTGATAACGTAATGTACAACTTACATTTTGACGAACTAAATTTTAGTTTATTACTTATCAACAATTTTTAAACAGTTCGAAAAAGTTAAGTAACTTAATTAGTTACTGATTTTAACTGTCAAACGACAATCTTACTAAATACATTGCTTTACATCGTCCTACGTACAGCTTGTATTGCTTATTTTAATTACTAAACTCTTGCGTTAAAACTACAACTTATATTGACAGTTCTGACTATCTTATCTCAGACTACGAAGTAATTAATTTAATAAATAAACTTGTTTAAATGTGTACTGCTTTACGATTAAAAAAGATTTTATGCATTGAAAATCATTTTTAAAAGTTGGTTTTATGTTTTTATTATTATTTTTTAAAAATGCAACAAACTAATTTAGTGTAGAATTATTATTAACTAAAGTAAATATCTTATATACTGAATATAAAAATTTTTATTTGGTACATATTTCCAATTAACTAATTACTCTGGAGTGCCACCTTATCAAATAGCAAAATTATTTCAATATTAATTGATTTACGATCTATAAATGTTGTATGTGTTGTAAGTTAATTGTCTATTTCAAATTTATTTTATTTATGGTCATTCACTAAACTCGCCCAATAAGTTAGTTAAGTAAAGTTTATTATTCATAAAAGTAAACATTTTATATGCTTAATATTAAGATTTATATTGTTATATAAGTTCAATTATCTAACCATTCTGAAATGTCACCTTATCAAATAGTACTGGTAGAGAAACAGGTCTTATTTTGAAAATTATCATTATAAAAAAAATAAGTTATCAAAAATTTAAATACTAAATAAAAAATAATAAGTCGTTACTCAAACACTAACATTTACTACAACTAAATTTTCACATAAATTCATAAAAGAAGAAGCCAAGTTGGTGTTTTACTGAGATTTTTGTGTTAGTTTTTAAACTACAATAACTGTTTTTTCTTGCAGTATTTATTTTATTTTTCACTTTATGAAGTTAGTCTTAAGTGTTTTTAAAAAGTTATATTTCTTCTTTTGTCTGATCAATATTTTATGATTGATTACCAGTTCTTGTTAAACTAATCGAGCACTAAAACTGTATGTTTATTCACTTTAGTTGATTTAAAATGTTAATACCGACCTAATATTATTACGCCTAACTATTAACTAACAAAAACTTTTGTAAGACATCATATTATAAAGAGCAGATACTTTACTTTAAGATAAAAATACATATTCAGTCGCTAGTTTTTTTTTTGTTTTATATGTTGTTGAGTATTTATATTTACTTTGACATGAATACTAAAGCTAACTATCAACGTGGCTTTAAAAAACTATAATTAAACATATAAGTACTCAGCAGTGGATAAATTAGGCTTTTTGATAGAATTAAATGTAGAATCATTTATTTAAATATTTTTTGTTTTTGAAATTGTCTTTTAGATTAAGTAAAGGCATATCTTTGCATACTTTTTGAGTTTTTAACAGTTCAGATTTGAGTATACAATCTTTATGAATATTATAATAAATAGCGCAATATGTTTTAATATAATTTTTTACACACATTTTCTAGATCCTAGTTGCTGTAAATATATTTGAAATAAAAATAGATATAAAAGTAAATTAACCCAGACATAGAACTTGATGGAATGTAAAAATTTAACGTAAAATCGATTTTCGTTAGTACAACGATATCAAACAACTTCATTATTTAAATATAAGTTCGAATTGCTCTTTTTTAAAGGCTAAAGAAAATAACATAAGTCTAATTTTTTTCTTTTATTTTCAACAGAAGGTTAAAACAGAAGGTTACTTACTTGCAAATCTATTAAAGTAATACAATAATTACTTTACCGTGAAAAATACGTTAACAACTATACCTGACTTTTATTGTCTATAAATGTTTTTATAATGCCTTGAAAAACATAAATCGTAAACTAAAAATTTACTCTAGTTTTTGGTTTTCGTAGTAGTTTTTACATTAATTGGCTTAATATCGATTAACTATTTTTATTTTCATAAATACGCTAACTATTTGTCAATTATCAACAATATTATATGGTAAAGATTGTCTAAAAGCGTCTTTAAAATTAAGTTCTGTTACTAGATACAAACAAATTTCTGATTAAAACTTATTATTAATTGTAGTTTATAAATCACAAATAATAGTTTTAATTTTATGAATATTGCTTTCATACTTAATATTATATATTCGTTTACTGTTTTCAACTGGCCACATTATAAGTTACTGTTTAATTTACTGTATAATGTTGTATGACTTAAGTATATACGTGTTTACTATATAAAAACAGTGCAATAAAATGTTTGTTGGTTTTATATAATGACCAACTACAAGAATGTTTAACAAATAATGTAGTTAAAGTTCATTAAAGATTTTTATTAAAACAGACCTTATTGATGTTTATTATTATGATATTTAAATTATATGCATACAGTTTAAACTATTTTGTTTATAAGAGGTTTATTAGCAACATTATTATTGTTAGTCAATTTAGTTATAATTAATATTTATTACCACATTAAGATTTTAACTATCTATATTAAAGTTTACATGATACATGAAGTTTTGCATCGATTACCAATATAAATAATTTATGATTTTAAATAAATCTGATGTTTTATTTATAAAGTTATTAAAAACTGTTTAAAAAAATTGATTAAAAATAAAAAAATAATGTTGTAAGTTTACAATCAATATGATCGAAAAGATGCATAAAGTCATTTTAAAAAACATATTTTTTTTTTTAATCAGTAATATTTTCTTTGCCAATTCATAAGCAATGAAAACTTTAACATACTAGAAGTGAACAATACATTGTATTGAATTTTAAACATTTTATTACTTTTTGTGTAGATACTTTAACATCAAAAATCATCTAAAAGCTTAAATTGATAGGAATTCTAAAAATTTACGTAGTATAAATTTTAAATTTTATTTTTATTTCTACACACCAATAATAGTGCAAAAGCTTCGTAAAACTTAGCTAAACTTATAAAAACAAAATTCAAGATTTGTTGTTATGTTTTGTGATTATAAACGAAGTTAATAAAAAAGTTGAATAAAATTAATATTACATAGATTTAGAATATTATTTATTTTAAGCTTTAAGCTTTTTTTTTAATTTTAACACAGTCTAGTATGAAATATGCTTTTTATTTCAGTAAAACAATCAACATCAGTTTATATCATTTTTTTTATTTTGATGTTTACTTTTTTACTGCAGTAACTGTGATTGATATTTTAAATTAAGAAAAATTGAAACGACAATTACAAATGTGATCCGCATTTTTTGTTTTGACACGGTAATTATTATTAGCTCTTTATCAAATAGTGTACTTGTTAAATGAATCTAAACAATTTATTAAATAGTTTTGTAAAAAAGTACTCAAAATAATTTATAAAAAAGTATGGGTTTGACGTTTACCTTCGACAAAATCTTAATTCATTTCTATTAACAGAGATCAGATCTCTGGATTCTCATTGTGCAGAGGTAATAGATATCACCGTTCTGATTCAGTAAGGTCGTCACCATTCCATGTCTCTAAGATGCTAGATTACAGACGCCTGCCAAAGCGCCCAGCTGTTGAAATTCGATAATACGAGTATTTGAAATATCTAAAATGAAATTGTTAGTTATCACGTTGTTGATAGTTGACTTAAACTTTAAAATTAAATCATAAACATATTTCTGATATGAGAAAAATAACTAAAATCGTTGCAACAAAAAAAAATTTATAAATCATTAACTACGTTCTAAAAATTTGGAAAAACTTTAATAAGCAATCTTTTTTTTGTGATAAATAAGTGAAAAAACTTAGTAAGTAGAAGTTTAAATATTTTTTAATGAAAAGTTAAAGACAAATTCGTTGACATTTTTCTATTTTACAAATTAAAATACATAAAAGGTGTAATAAATGTTTTTGTAGATATAAACACAAATCCCTGATTATAGTTCTAAATTAGTATTAAAGTATTATGCAAATATCAAATTTTTATTAACTTTAAAAAGAATTATATTTTATTATGGTTACGACGTTTACAATTAACTGGTGTTGAATTTTAATAATTTAAATCATGAGTCGGCAACTCGCGAGCCAACTTACTTAGGAAAAGCTATGAAAATTAAAAAAAAATTGAGCGCTTGTAGAAAACTATTTATTTAATATCATCAACATGATAAATTAAACAATAATAGACTACTAATAAAAAGTATTTATTAAATTAAGAGGCTAACTGTAAGTTTTTATAAGAAATACTTTAATTTTCTTGTTTTTAAAATGTATATTTCTGATTGAAAAGGAGTTCGCGGGCCGCAGATTTTAACTTTGAAGGCCACATTCGGCCGCATCTTGCTGACACCTGTTTGTTATGTCACTATGCAGATTAAATGCACAATTTTGAAACGTTTTCATTTGTACGACTTTTTACTTTGCAATTAAAGTTTGAATTTCAAACATAAATGCATTAAAAGTTGGTGCTTAATAATGCAAATATAACAATTTTTAAATTGTAAAATAATATGTAGCTAGTAATGCAGGAAAAAAGGATAACATTAAAAAGATTGCTAAATCAAAAAAAAAATAATTTATTCAATTGTAAAAACCATTAACTATCTTTTAAAAACGTGCTTGAAAGAAAAATGAAGATAAAACAGTGTAATATACAACACAAAAAAGAATAAAATTCAACAGCTTTATATTTTATGTTTTATGTTCTCTACGAATAGTTTTGTTGAATAATTGCAAATAAAATGTTTTAAGTAATTTTTTTTGAAAACTATCATTAAAAAAAAACTCCAACATTTACCTATAATCACCATTTTGACATATTGGAAAAGATTTCATTAGGCACGATGATAGTTTTCAGCGTTTTATTTCAGTAAAGTCGTCACTATTTTAGGCTTCCTAGGTAGCTAGATTACAGGCGCCTGCCAAAGCGCCCCAGCTGATAAGATAAAAACATATTGTATTTATATCATCAACAACAAAACTAATAAAGTATCACGTTGTTGATAGCTAACTTAAGTTTTTTAATAATTTTAAAAATAAATAAAAAAGTTTTAATTATCGTAAAATATTTCTAAAGCATGCAATGAACTAAATTTTAGTAAATTACTTAGCTAAGATTTCTAACAGTTCAATAAACTTAAATTCCTAAGTTTTCTTAATTAAATTTTATTAGTTATATCAGGTGTTAGTTTTAAATGTTTTCATTAAAATTTTAAATACAAATAGTAAACATTATACTTTTTTTACTGCAAAAGTATTGAAAAAATGAAGTAGATTAAGTGGTCTTAGATATTGTTCAATAAAAAATTCAAAATTTTTTAAATGTTTAATTTGTTTTTGGTTGACAGTATCTTAGTATAAATCTGGTATGAATAAACCCAAAACTGTACACAGTTGATAAATCACTTATAGAGCCGAAAATGAAACAATGTTTAGTTTCTAATTGAACGGATTATTATTGAGTTATTGAGTATGTGAAAAATAACGCCAATCATATTAGTATGTGTACCATATGCAACTTAAAACGACTCCATATTTCAACATCAGATTAAATAGAATTAATAAAGAAATGATAAAAACTAATAACTTAATACCAACGTTACTTAAACGAATTTTTATAGAATATATATTTACAACTATGTTTACTTTTTTAAAGAACTGTTTCACCCATCTATTAATGTTAGTTATATATTTTAAAAAGAGTTTTAATGCTAAAAATTTGTGCTAACTTTTTTTGCTGCACGAAAAAACAAAATAAATTTTAAGAAGTTTGAATTGTTATATTCGAAAAATAGTTTTAATTAAGTATAATTATAAATAATACAATTGTAAATCAAATAAACTTATAGTAAATTTATTATTTTCAATCAGTAATTATTAATACTAGTCTTACAATAATGCAGCTGTAAACGTTTTATACCAAAAACATGAATCGTTTGTATACACATACTATATACCATTTTGGTTATTAAGTTAATACTTACAGTTGTTTCTCAATTTTGTTAGGTCACTAAGCAGATTAAAAGAACTAAATTTAAATTTTAAATTTATTGTTTTATGCTTTGGAGTAAATGTTTGTAGCTAAAACTTGTAGGTTACATGATATTTTTTCTGTTGTACAAAGCAAAATATCTCAAACTTGTAAATAATTTTTTTAGTAGAAATAAAACAAATCCGTTATTTTAATACTAAGTTGATATTAAAGTGTTATTACTAAAAATTTAAAAGACCAATTTATGAATATATTATGCTTGTGTTTTTGTAAACATATTTAATTACCGATTTTATTAAAGATACCAGATAAAAGACAAATTTTATGTTTTACTAGTTTAAACAGAAACAAATAAACTTTTGTATTTAACAGTCTCTACGGTTTCGAAAAAAACATTAGTAACTAAATTATACTTTATTAAGTGAGTTTAGTATTATTAAAACTTAAACTTTTAGTTACATTAAACATTCAAGTTTATAAATGTATATAGCTGGGTACTTTTAAAGGTGCTTGTATCTATCAACTGCGAGGTTTAAAATTGGGAAACTGGTATTACTAAATTAATCAGAGAAACTTGGCATATTATTAATGAAAAAGAAAGGAAAACAGACCTTATTAATGCTAAACCCAACATTTATATATATTTATAAATTCGTTTAGTAATTTTATTTGCTCACTTAAAAAACATTATGATATAGTGAATAAATTTGAGTTTTACTTATTATTATACAATACAGTATATAAAAAACTTAAAAAACTCGTTTAACTCACTAATTAGTTTCTAAAAGTATCATTTAATCAAGGTATAGTTTTTAAAATGTGGTTGTAACACATTAAACAAAAGCATCTATATAAGATTTACTAAAAGACATAACGCTCAGACAAGTACCTACTGCAAAACTGTTACGGCTATTACTGAGTTTCATCGCGAACGGATTAATCGAAGAATCAATTTATTAAGCTAACGTTCTAAAAAGAATTTGAGAAAAAGTCAAACTTAGTTTCATTGTTAATCTATGATTGCGCATTTAAGAAAATTGAAATGGAACACATTGCAAAAAAATTAGTTAAATTATAATAAAATAAAAAAAAAACTTTCGTAAAAACAAAACATTTTTGTACAAATGTTTAATACTAAATAATGATTAACTAGGGTTATGTAAAGAACAAATATAAAAATTAAATTAGCTGACTTTGAATTTAGAGAAAGATTAAAAAAATCAAAAATTGTTGTAAAGTGTTTATAAATTAAGATATTATATTTAAGTTCAGAATTGTAATAATTTTTTGAACAAATTTTAGCTTTAGATAAAAAAAAAAATTTTTTAACTTACGGGGTATACTGTAAATGATGACATTGGTAACAAAATTAATGTGTAGGTTTTGCAAAAAATATTTTCATAATAATTATTATTAAAAATAGAATGCAGTAAAATCTTTACACAATAAAACTTTAGAAATTGTAAAAAACTGCCTAAGAAGAATTAACAAAATATTGTAAAACATTTAAATTCTTTGAATAACTAAAATATTTATTTAGAGCAATAAACATATTTGTAAACTGTATTAAAAAATTTTTTTAAGTAAAATGGGCATTAATTAGTTTGTTTTCTTTTGAATATTATTATTTATTTTTTTTTAACTATTTAAAGATGTTTTTAACGTTTTTGCTATTATTTCGAAAGTAAAGAACAAATTTTTGAAGCAGCATCATAGTTACGTAACAAAGATAAAATTGCAAAAAAGTCGTAGATATTAACTTAATAAATAGTTAGGTAATTAATAACGTGTGAACAAATGATTTATGTTCTTAGTAGCAAACTTTTTGAGGCTGCATTATTAGGCACCAAACATTATTCTTTTACAGGAAGAAAAGCTTTTTTAATAGTTAAGATGAGTTATACAAAAATAATTTTTCTATAATTATACTTAGTTAAAGCTCTTTTTACTTGTAAAACAACTTAAACCTCTTAAAAATTAGTTTCTATTTTAAACACTACGAAATTAATTGAACTAATCATGCAAACAGCAGTTTTGCAACCAATATTTACAAGTCTGTTTTATAAAAATTCGTTTAAGTACAGAGCCATTATTTAAAATTTCTTATGTTTATTAATTTGATTTTATCTGATAGTGCAATATGGAGTTTTTAGAGTCGCATATGGTAATTATACTAATATGATAGGCGTAATTTTCGACATACTCAATAATACTTCGTTCAATAAGAAATTAATCGTTAATTCTGTTTGGGCTCCTTAAGTAGTTTTACTAGTTGTGAAACTGTTTTTATTACAAACAGCTTTATAGAAAGCTTTGTGCTTTTACTATCTTGGTATGAAATTTATTTTGGTTGATCCTTTGTATTGTTTATAGTTAGTGTTAGATGTATAAAGTTTTGCTTGGCAGATTACTTTAGATAAGCAACACTTAATGTTAATTGGATAGTTTTGTTGAAATCATATAATACTACAAAACATACATATAAATTAATTTTTATATTTAATAACATAGTAGTTTTACCTAGTTAATATTGTAATATGTTTACTTTCAAAATATATTACAACAATCACAAGAGTTCAAACATAGCAGTTAACATGAATTTTTAGTTTTATAAATCTGATTAAAAACACATTTACTATAAAATAAAACAACTGGGAGCATGTCAACTACATTGTAAGAAGCTTGAAAAAATGAACATAATTTGTAAAAAATCAAGAAGAAACTAGAGAGTTTATTAGGCATTTGATAAAGTTAACACCAAAAAAGGGTAACTGCTGAAACCTTATATTTAAATTTATAATTAGTTTTACAGTTTAAACAACTTTATAAACGAGACTTCAAGTTAGGAAAGATATCTCAAATTATTTACCAGTACATGTATAAAGTACACAGATGTTAGAATAATTAATTTGTAAAATGTTAATCAAAAATACTACAATTTTTTTTAATTATAACAAAATTAGTTTTCAACACTACGATCTAATAAATATTGCTTATACTTTAGCTCATTACTTCAATTTTATATACACGGTATAGTTTTACAAAGTTAAATAGTACTATGTGACTATAATACTGTTATGTCAACAAATAACTCAATAAAATATAACATTTAATGAATATTGAACGTTTTATTAAAACATAATAAAGAAACATATTATTAACTTGACTTAGTTTTTAAAATTTCATTACTTCTTCAGTACAAAAAGTTTGATGTTTATTTTCTGTAGCTAACATATTGATGACAAGTTTTTTAAACTTATACTTGTTATATATTTTGGCTTTTATATCATAATAAGAATAGTAATTTAAGTTATTCCAACTGTTTAAAAATCATAACTAAATAATTACTAAAACTCAGTTCATTGCAGATATTTAAATATGTTGTTATGTTATTAAAAGTAGATCTATAATTAAATTTTAAAATTTAAGAATGGCTATTGACAACTTAAAAAGCTTTCTGTTTATTTTTTTATTTATTATATTAATGATGATTTAAATTCTCACTTTTTTTGATATTATCAGCTGGGTGCTTTGGCAGGCGCCTGTAATCTAGCTGCTTAGAGGCGTGAAATGGTGACGAATATAATGAATTAGAACGCTGAAATTATCACCGTGCGAAATAAAACGATGTCCAGAAAAATATCTGATAATACGTTATTTCTGTAATAGTATCCATTAGAAATATCTCAATTAAGGTAAACGTCGGATCCATTTTTAATAAATTTGTTGAAGTAGTTATTTACAAATGTGCATATAAATGTACAGGCAGAGATTCTACACCACGTTTCAGTTTTCTTAGAATATTCATTATCTTAACTTTTACAGCTGCATAGATATGCGGCTAAAGTTAATGTTTTTATTTTAATATATGTATTTAATAACTGAGAATATTTTGATTGTAAATTTAATTAACTACTTTCACTTGTTTTTTTAAATCTTATATTACTTAATTCAGAATTATTTCTCAAGTATAAATACGTAAAGTTATCTAATTATTGAAAAATCATACTTAAATAAATAAACTAAACTTACTTTCATAATATTATTTTGTTAGGAAAAACTTTTTAAATTGCATTGATTTAATATAACTAAATAAGTAAAATAAAAAATATTTATTTAAAAAAACTTTGATTTAAAAAGGTTACAGATGTGTTAACATGAGTGTTAGTTTTCAGGTAATTTTAATCAAATATAAAGTTTGTATTTTTAATCGTTTTGAAAATATGATATTTTTTACTTATAATTATTTGCTAAAAACGCACAACAATTCAATAAGTTAAGAGTTATAAATTAATAAATTAAGTATTTTATATACTTAACATAACAACTTACATTGGTGTGTTAAGCCATCTACCTAAAGAACCTTGAAAGTTACATCAAATAGTTCTAGCAGAAGATTTTTTTTTTTTGGAAAATTATCATTATTAAAAAAATATAAAAATTAAGTTATTAATAACAAAAATCTATTTAGAAAAAATAAATACTGAGCGTTTAAACAGCTCGGAAGCATAAAAGTCTTACCACAATTAAACACTCTATCTAAAATCATGTAATTAGAAGTCCAATTTAGAATTTACTGAGATTTTTGAGTCATATTTTAAATTTTAATACCTTTTTTTTCGCAGTACTTATATTATCTTTTCACCTTTTATAGTTATACTTGAATTTTTTTTTTAATTATAATTTTTATTTTTGATTGATAATTTTTTTATACACTGATTAGTATTTCATGATTAATCACCAATTGTTCTTAAACCATTAGAGCACTAAAATTGTATATCAATTCACTTTAAATGAATTGTTTAGTTAAAATTGAAGTATAACGGTCTAACCTCCTTGCGTAACGTCATATAATGACGAGCAGACATTTTATTTAAAAACAAAAACATATAGTTAGTTGCTGCAATAAACTTACACTCTCTTTTCTATATTCAAGGTGCTGTAAGTATGTTATAAATAATTTACAACTTTAAAGGCAAATTAACCTAAAATTCTAAGTTTTTCGAATAATAAGTATTTAGCTAAAGTCCGTTTTTTAGTAGAATTAAACCAAATAACTTCATTTTTATGGAAATATCTAAAATACTTAGAGTAAAAGATAACCGAGCAATAAACGCTTATTACTGTTGACTACATTTATCTTTAAACAACAAATTAAAAATGTTTAAAATATACTAATTATAACTAACAATTGACTATAGTTTTTGGGTTTTATAGTAGTTTATAAACCAAGTATCATATATCAGCTGAATTTTTTTCAGTTAATAAATACACTAAAAATTTTTCAACTATCAATCAATATCAAATAGTGAAATTTTTTTAAAAGAGTATTTTTTCTTGATATATAAATAATTGAGCCTATTAAAATCAAAAGACAATAATTTTTATTTTATACTAATCGCTTTCATAATTAGTAACATACATCTCTTAAAAATTTAACATTAAAAAAGTTGTAAGTGACTTAAATAACTCTGATTCCGACAATGAGTCATTAGTAACTACGTGTTAGGTAAATATAAACTACGCAACAATAAGTTTGTGGGTTTCATTAAATGACGTAACAACAAGAATTTATTTCAAATAATGCAGTATTTCTTTTAGATTTTTATTAAATTACTTTTTATTTATAACTAATGTTATGATGAAAAAATTATTATGATAAATCAATAAAGTTTAAACTTTTCTCTAATAAAAACGCTATAAATAGTTTTATTTACAATGATATTATTGTTAGAAAATTTAATTTCAATTGATATGTTTGATCATAATAAACTTTGAATTATTATATAACACATAAAATTTTGCATCAACCATTAAAAAAAAAAATTAAAAATTTAACACAAAAATGTGAATTTTTTACATTCAGAAAAAAATCAGAATCTTTACTTATACTAAAACAATCAAAAAATATCCCAAAAAAAATCAAATTCTAATGAATAATGTTTTAGTAGTTTAACATGAATATGATGGAAAAACTCGTTTAACGTCATTTTATAAAATACTTTTTTTTTTCTTTTATATTATTAATATTTACTTGTCAATTTAACATAGTTCATATGCATTAACATTTTTTAGAAACTAAGGAATGAATGTAACTCACAACGACAAAAAAAGTAAATTTGATTTGATAGACCTCAAATTTATATAAACCATAGTTTAAGTTGTTTCATGGAAAATTATTAAAATAACAATTACAATTAGAATATAGAAATAAATAGTAATTACATTACTTCGACAAACTTTTTAATTAGTTTATACGGCTGATAAATTAAAATTAAGATAATTTATATGTTCTTGAACAAATGCCTAAAT
>NW_028140230.1:0-32153 GCF_965202585.1 Thalia democratica | reverse complement strand
AGCTAATTCTGAGCTGTCTTAAAAAAATTTAGTTTTGTTTAAAATATTAAGAAACTTAGAATTAAATCAAATCTAGGTTATCTGATTATCATTTAATTTTATGATTTTTTAGATATAAATAAACGGTTCAGTTAACAAATTAATGACTTAAAACATTGAACACACCTACAAAAAACTTAATAACTTTAACAAATTTTATAAGCATTTTTTTGAACATAGAGTTTATTGGATTAACTTGAAACTTGACTTTAGTTTTTGACGTTCTTACTAACTACTTAATACTGAACACTGATTAAGCTTCTTTTTTTTTGTAAAAAAAATATTTTACTTTAAAAATCAATATTGATTCAATACTATTTTTGTAAGATAACTTTTACCCCGTATACTTTGTTAGAAATTTGTACACACACAATTGTAACAGAAAAAAAAAATTAGATAAACCATAAATTAAACTTAGAGTTAAGGTGATGTTTGACTACTAATAGTCACTAGCTAAGTGACTTAACAATCTTCTCTAAAATTATCTATCATTAGTTTGTGTGAAATAGCTTAAATACGTCACTGTTAGTTTGATTAGATTGGTATTACACGCTGTTTGTTATATTTAAATGTATTTGAAACCTTAAATTACTTTATAAAAGTTTGTTAATTTGAGTTCAATTTAATTATTTCAATTATTTTTAAAGTATTAATTCAAACGTATTTTTTACAGTTTAAAATATAACCATTAGCAATCTTATAAATTTTTATAAAGAAATAATCAAAATTTTGTAAAAAAAAGTAAATACAATTATATTGTATAGTGACTTAAATATAGTGATTACTTTTTTTTAAACGATCTAAACATTCTTTAAACTCATTAATAGACTAGTAAGTGCGTTATAAATTAAAACTATTATTCTTTAATTGTATGTTTTTTCCAACAAAACATTTAAAATTACATAAAATAAGGTTATTTAATGACAAATTTCGATTATATTTTTGTTTCATTAACATTTTTGTTAAAGAATATAAAAATGCAAAAAATTTATAAATTTATAGTTTTAATTGGTTCGATTAGTTTTTAGTCACTAATACAGTTACTAACACGATTTTAACTTATTTTAGATATTTATTTTAACGTTTTAAATTGATTTAAAAACTATTAGCGCTCGGCAATATGTTTACATATAGTGAAATAAGTTATTTTGTTTATATGTTCTTATTTTAATCTGAAAAATACAATTTACAAACAAACTTAATATATTTAAAACAACCTTAACATTCAGTTGTCAAATTAAGATTTAAAAAGTTTTATGTTATCAAAACATTGGCTAAACTTATTAAATGAATATTAAATCCTGACAAATATGATAGATTTTTGTAAAAAGTTTAACAAAAACGGTAAAAAATTAATTCAAACAAACTTGAAAATCTTTATTAATGCAAAATTCAAAACACAAAACAGAGTTTACTGATTGTTAAAAGAAATTATAACTTTCATTACAGTACACTTATTAAAAAACTAAAAAATTAAAAATAAAAAAAAAACACTTTTCACTTGCTTTAAATTATCTTATAACAAAATAACACTATACTGGACTTATAGTAGTTAATCATAAATTTGATACATTACAATGTCTTGTCGTTTTATTAAAATATAACTACCTAAGTACTATATAATTAACCTTGCGTCTATGAAAAGTCTTAGCTAATTCCAGTCACTATATCAGTGACTCACAAAATCAAACAAATCGTCAACTTCAATAATTCTATTTTGAAATTTTTTTATAAACTAAAGTTTCTGTTCAAATTTTGCATAAATATGTCTGATTACGTCACAAGAAGTTAGACAACATGTGTATTTATAATCATAACTATTTTCTTTTTATTTACTTTCAAACTCAGTTTACTTATTGTTTTTATAGTAAGATTTTATAGTAAGTTGATAAAAAAAAGTTGTTGTAGATTATTTACTTTGCTTTATTAATTTATGCTTTTATTATTTTTAATTAAAGCTTGCATTTTTAAATCTTCCGAGCTTAATTTTTACAAACTATCGATTTTTCTTATTAGATATCATAAAACTATTTGAAAGTCTTTAGTACTTTAACTCACTATTTAATCTTAAATTATCCAAGAATGTGTACTCTTAAAACTAGATAAAACCATTAAATCGAAATTTATCATTGTAAAAACAATTTTTAAATCCTCATCTCAGTTTTACTGTTTAGAAAAATTATGCGAGTATCAGGTATTAATGTTCAATACCCATGTAGTTTATTTACCACCAAATTATTTAGTAACCAATAGTCAACATCCATGTGTAAGTTGAAGAATTTAGTGAAATATTTAAGTTTATCTAGTCACAATTGTTTTAATAAATTATAAATAAATAAAAACTTCTAATTAATTTATAATACAGTTTTAAATATTTAAAAACACATATTAAAAAAATAGTTTTTCTTTATAAAAACATTACTATTAGATGATAATACACTAAAAATATCCTTCAACCTTTTTTTAAGCTTACTTTAAAGACAAAAATAAAGTTGAATGATTTATTATCAATAACATAATGAACACATCCACAAATTTTTAAAACAAATTTATTACATTTTTAACGGAATTAACTTATAATAAAAAAGTCATATTCTCAATACAAAAGTATTTTTAGAAGCGCTAGAATTAATTGCTTTAATTATAAAACGATATTTAAGTACCTTATGAATAAAAAAAAAAAGCTTGAAAATCATAACATCTAAGTTTATTTACGTATTAGGTGCTTTATAACGTTGTCTTGGCTGTCATACAAGAATTTTTTCTTATAATTACTTTCAAAAAATTTAATTATTAAAGTTAAAAAGAACTTCTAACTGAGCTAATTATGATAATATGTCTTTGATAGATTTTAATAAATTTATTTGCTAAACTAAAAGTAATTTAGATTCGTTTATGCCGATAACGAAATCTTTTAACTTTTCACGATTTAACAAACAATTGGCAACCTTTTCAAGTATAATAAAATAGTAAATTACACATAACAATGTTGCTTATCTACAGTCTTATTTAAAATCTTAGTCATACATGATAATCTAAACAAAAAACTAAAAATTTTGCTTATCAATGTATAATCAATTAGAATTAGTATTAATTTTATAACAAAATTAATTTATCTAAAACAATTTGAAACATCTTATAATATAATATATTTACTTTAAAATAAAATGAAATAAACTGTATATAAAGTTCGTAGTGACTTCATTCGTCAAAAACAGAAGCTTTGACTTTTCCTATTATAAGTAAATTAATCTTATGAATCTAGTGTTATTATTATGTTATAGTTTTTATAAGATAAAACTTGTAATATATGCTATAAAATAACTTAAGACAAAAAAATCTTAAAAACAATATCTATATACAATAGATTTGAACGTAAAGTAGTTTTTTAAAGTCAAACTTAACGGTTTATTGTTAATAGTTTAGTATTCAATTTTTTAAAACATTTATATGGCAAGAACCCAAAAAGTAGACATATTGTAAAAAACAATAAAACTTTTTTTGGTTTATTTATTAAGACTAAGATAGTTAAAATTAAAATTAAAAGAAAAATGTCTATTCTTAGTTTGTATCAAATTAAACTTAGTTAAAGAAGTCGCTTAAAATCAAAGAAATGTTTATATAAAATTTCAATGGTTTCAAACTCATTAAGTTAAAAGAAAAAATAGATACATTAAATTATTCAAATTAATTTTATTACAATTTTATTTTATTTTTTTTTAATTTCGTAATGACGTCATACAGTATTTAGACTACAAATTATAATGTCAAACTTTTTTTATAAATAAAAGAAAACAGACTAAAAAATACTTTTTATCTTTAAACTTAATTTGTAAGTCGCTGAAAAAATGACTTAAATAAATGTTTAGCTTTTATATACAGTCATAAAAAAATAGACTTAAAAGTTTTATAGTTAAAACAAAAAAAAGAGGTAAATTTTTCAAAATAGAATTAGAATAACCTGAAGTTAATAGCTTAAAGTAAATTGAAATAACCAATTGATTTAGTATAACATATTTTTCATAAGATAATTTTTACCAACTAAATATAAATATTTTAACTTTTCAAAATACTAGTGACGTCATGTTGCTTAGCCTAGATTAGCCTGAAGTTAACTAGTAGTAGATTGAAATAACCAATTGATTTAGTATAACATATTTTATATAAAATTACGTTTACCATTCAGTTACAATTTTTTTAACAATCTACAGCTTTAAAGTAATAGTGACGTCATGTTGCTTAACCACCAAACATTAATTTTATATTAATTTATATATTTAATATAGAATGATAATCATATTAATTTCTTAGTCCTATATTTTAAAGTAACTGGTATTGTGAATTAATTAAGTTTCGTAATATTAAATTTTAAGTTAATGTTAAATTATCTTGGAACTTTAATTAAAATGTAGATAGAATTGAAAATGAATGTACACGCAAAAAACATTTATTCATAAACATTAAAACATTTGTTAAGCAACCATTTTTTATAATCTAATTTTTCCTTATTATTTTATCAAAATAAACATGATATAAACTTACTATACTTTCTATTTTTACATCATTTAAATTACATGATGCAAAGTTTCAAATCAAAAATTTGAGTATAAATTAAGAATGTTATAAAACTTGTTGGGATGGAAATATGTTATCAAACTTAATAAAAATAAATTCGGTATTTGTGTTGAGAATACAAACTAGTAATTTTGGTATAAATAAATTTATATAACTTGTTTTTTTTTCGATTAATTTAATAACGTCATATAACTTGTTGTCATAAATCGTGAATTTTTTTTTTTATGTGTAAATTTAAAGAAAGATGATAATAATATGGCTTCAAAGAATTCGAACTTAAAAGTTATTACAAATGTGGCTAAATACAAATATTAAATGGACTGAAGCATTCAGGTTATTCAAAGAATTTTTAATAATTTCAAATGAAATTTGAGACAATTGAAAAAGTATTTCCAAACTTATTCAATAAAATTTGTGAACATCTTTTTTATAAAACTGAAAAAAAAACTAATATGCTAAAAATAATAATTTTATGTAGATTTAAGTTTAACTAAACTTAAAAGTTTTGTCTCAAATAATAAGTAGTTTTTATTAGTTTTTTTCAATTTTACGCTTACACATCTTTAATAAACTTATAGCTGATCTATTTTAAAAAGTGTTTATTAATACAATAGTTAAAAATTTAATTTTGTTAATCTTGCTTATGTTTTCTTAGTAGGTGAAAAAATTAGCTAAAGTTTATTTTTCGGAAAAAAAAGCTAAACACTTTTTATTTAAATTTTCCAAGTTAATAAAAATTTAAATTTCATAACCGTGCTGACAAAGTTTTTTGATTTAAAAAGTAAGTTTCAATATTTAAATTTTTATAAAATATTTTTTTTATAAGATCTTGCTTTCATAATTTTAAGTCAAAACTATTTGTAACAAAAATTTTACTCACATATGCCAGACTTTAACAATAAATGCCTAATAACTACTCACTATTGGACATCCTAGCTAAAACAATCTAAACTTCAATAAGTGTTCATTGCTAAATCTGCATAGAAACATTAGCATTTTTAAAACTCTAATTTAACTTGTTTTAGTAGACTTATTTGTCAAAAGCTAATAATAAAACTTCTAAAACTTTATGAACAATGTTTTTAAATACTAACTTTTACAAGTTATACATTTCAGCTTTTCATTAGAAATGTTTATTTTATTTTTAACCTTTTAAAGTAAATTAAGTAATACTTATTACAGGTATTAATTGTAAAATAATAAATTTTTAAACGTTGTATATTGAATGAGTTAATATGAAAATAGATTAAAACGTTTTTGTTATATAATCTAAAATAGTTTGGACATAATTGTTTATGTAAATAAAAACGGTTCGATAAATTACAATAGTAACTTTAAAACTTTTCTAATAAAATGTTACATTATTATAATTCAAAAATAATATAAATAAGTTTAAACTTAATACTTATAATTTTTAAAGTATTGTTTATATACATAAAGACGGAAATAACAATTCTCACGTGACGTCACAAGTATGTTTAAAGTTCAATCCAAAAAAAATAGTATTTTTAATTTTTCTTCTAGTGTTATTGATAAAACAATAGAAAACTAATTTTTTGAGTGTAAGTGGAACTGTTCCATTAAAATGAAAATTTTTCTATTTTGTTATACTAATGTTTAATGATTTTTTTTGATGTACAACAACGAAAACATTTAAAAAGTATAAAAATTTAAGAATTAGAAAAAAAAAAATAATTTAGAAAAGGTATAACTACACTTTTTAATGTTTCAGTATATTTTCTGACCAAAAACTGAAGTTTTAGAGTTTGTTTTAATAAAATTAACAGCTATTTAATTAAAATTAAAAAAGTAACAGCCTACATTATAGATTATCTCTTACTTTTTTAAAACAAAGCAGTGACAACAGAAATAACAAAAAAACTAACAAAACTTAAACTTTTAGACACTGTAAGATTTTAGAAATTCTAAAAGTCCATGATAAAATTTAATTCGTGTCGTAGATGTTTAAAATGTTAAGTATTTAATTAAAACTAAGTTATTATTCTTTATAAAATAATACTGTTCATTAAAAACAAGCTTATTCCATAAAATAATTTAATCATAAGTTAAAAACACACGTATTAAATTTTTACACATTATTAATATTTAAAAAATTTGTTGAAACCATTATTAGCAAATAGTTTTGTCAACTTGTTCGATTGAATTTTATCATAGTTGAACTA
Organism: Thalia democratica; assembly: GCF_965202585.1. Classification (NCBI taxonomy): domain Eukaryota; kingdom Metazoa; phylum Chordata; class Thaliacea; order Salpida; family Salpidae; genus Thalia; species Thalia democratica. Next base: position 25,356 of record NW_028140230.1, on the reverse strand, counting down.
AAAAATAATAAGAAAAATAAAAAAAAATTAATTGTAGAAATAATTTGCGAGTTCATAAAAAATTATAAAGTAACGTTTTGTGAGTGAAAATAGTTATTTTCTGAATTAAGGTGCTTAACAATAACTAAAATACTATCAGTTTTTAAGAAATAAATTTTTATAATCAAAAAACTTTTTTAAAATAATAGTTTTTCTTAATTATTTTTTTTTTAATCATATCGAAAAATTATTATGTATTTAATGCACATACATAATAGTTTCTTAAAAGTTTTTTATGAGTTAAAAAAATTATCGGTACAGTCTCTCTCTTTAATAATCTTTCGACAATTTATACTTTATAGCAAAAATTGAAATATAAGAAACTAATTTATTTGTTAGCTCAACAATTAAAAAATTTACAAATTAAGTTAAACCGCAATAATATTTTTTTTAATCTCATTATCTAAGCACATTTATTGAGGATCATTTTTTTAATTTTGCTAAACTAAGTTTTAAATAATAATATTTGAGAAAATCTTTATTGAAATAAAACATTGGTATTCTGTTTTAATTAATTAATACGTTGTTTTTATTCAGAAAAAAAAATGCTTAGAAGCTGCTTAACCTCCTTACAAACTATAATAACTTTTAATTTTGGCAAAATAAATCAATTTACTTTAATTATAGGTAAATTTATTTTTTTATTGGCTTTTGGAGCATTATTAAATATTTTATTGTAACTACTTAAAGCAGTTCATAGAATTGAGGTTATCGATGAATTTGTGTTTTATGCTAAACTTTTAATAGCTATTTGAAAATTATGAAAATTTCATTTAGTTTAGTAAACAGTTTTATACAGCAGCTTTTATTAGTTTGATATAAGATAGCAAATACAACCCTTTAAATTAAAGACCGATTTCTTTTACATGTAGATTTTGCAGAATCTTTGAACATATAACTTTTATAAAAATACTTGATCATTTTTTTTAAATAACCTTATTTCACCGAAACAACTTGGTTTTCTCCCTAACCGAACATCCTGTTTTCAACTATTGGATTGCTTAAAATCTCGGTTAGTGTCTTTTTATAGCAGTAAATTTAAAATAGTAATATATACAGATATCAAAAACGTTTTTGATTTTGTCTGCGATGTTAAACTTATTAAAACATTATAGCAGTCGAAATTCATAGCAGTCTAGTTAGTTAGTTCAAAGAGTTTCTAAACAATAAAACTCAAAAAGTAGTATTTAACATTTTCAGTAAATTTTATCTATTTTTAGTAGAGTCCCTTAAGAAGGGGTTATCAGTTAAGTTCTATTTATAACATAAATAAATGATAGAGCTTCAGAAGATGATGTTAGCAGCAACATTAACCTCTTCTTAGATGACACGAATTTTTTTTAAACAACTGAACACAACTTTACAGAATTTCATAGATAAAATTTACAATAGGCTAAAGGAAAGAAAATTAAATTTAAGCCTAAGTAAATGTCAAGTTCTAAATATTCAAAAACACACTACTATCTTGATTTTTAACTTAAAAATTAACAATACAAACTTATCTTCAACTAAAGTGTTTAAAGATCTTGAAATTTTTGTTGCCTTAAATTTCAAGAGAAACCATCATGTCAATTACCTATACCAAAATGAATGTTTTTTTTCAAGTTTTAAAGAGGTTTTGTTCTACAGATATAAACATCTTAAAAAGTTTTTTCTCATATACATTCGTCCTAAGTTTGACTGTAGCACACCAATCATGTCTCTATATAAAAAAATATTAACCATATAGAATCTGTTAAAGAAAATATACCAGATTAGTCTTAAACCGCTGCAATATTTCTTATAAGTTTTACCTTGATATACCAACAAACTTAATATTTAGGCTAAAGAATAGAGGAGACTTAAATTAGACCTCATTACTTTTTCAGACCAACTAACGGTGAAGTTTCAATTAATATAAAATCAATTTTTAAACCTTATAGAATTAATTACTTACTAAGAGGAAAAAGCAAAAAGTTTACAAGCAAACATCATTTCAATAACGAGGCTTGACATAGTTATTTTTTATTTGTCAGTTCAAATATGAAACAAACTTCCTAAAAAAATAGTTTCTTGAAAAAATATTGAAGAATTTGAGATAAAGTTAAAAAGTTTGGAATCAAATAATATGTTTTCTAGTAAAATTAATAAGTATTTTCACCAACCGTTTATTTAATTTTGAGATTTAACTTAGTCGATAGTTCAATATAGAAAGATAGCACCTTTCCTTTATTAATTAATAATGTCAAGTCTTGATTCATTTTTTATAATAGTAAATTGTTTTGCCAATCTATTTTTAATGTGCTTGAGGCTTTAGGTTTTTATTATTTTATTAATCAGTTCGTTTAAATGTTTAATGATTGATCGTTCTACACTAAAGCGTGATTAAGTATGAATTTTTAGTTAAAAAATTCGCTTTTGATGATAGTATAAAAATTTATTTTCGTATAGATATATTATATTAAATTGTGTTTTAATATTTGATTTAAACAATTTTCAATTTGTTTTGATTTATCTCAGTATGAGTCTTTCTGTTTAAGTGACCTAGGTTTTGATGCTTAGGTTCATCATATGGACAAAAAACTTGTAATAATAACAAAAACGTTCTATTATCAACTTTAAAACTAATAAGCTCTTATTCTAGTGGAGTTGCCTAAAATAATGTTGGTACACAAACTTGACACTAAATTCTTAAATATTTTTAAACTTATACAGGGAATTATTCTTGATTTTTATGATTAAAGCCTGAAACTAAGAATTCGAGATTTAGAGAAAAAAATAGTTTGAATTATGGCAACTAAATATTTTATAAGTGTTAATAACAACTATATGTATAAACATATATATGGTAGTTTGAATTATTTTTAGTAATAATACCTTAGTAAACACAGTTTTGTTCTTGAAATGTTTACTATCATTAAAGTTTAAATAGATCTTTTTTTAAATAACTTAACAATACCATATTATACCAACATGTTATAGCTTCTAGAACAGTATGAACACAATTTTTCAATAACAACTTCATTAAAGGATGTTAAACTTAAGTTATGTCTAACTTTTATAGCAGTACACACATTTTAAAACACTAAAATGTTATACTAATTACTAAAAATACTAACTTGCTTATAACAAATGATTAATTATAAACTGAATAAGTTACAAGTTATTGTAAAACTTGAAAGACTAACAATAACTACTTATTATTTGAGAACAGACTTCTAAACTTAGATTTACTATAACTTGTACAAAAATTACAATTATAAGTTTTATATTATTTAAGTTAAACATTAAACCAAATATTTAACGTAACTAAATAATGCCTAAATATTTTAGTAAATGTAACTGATTAAGCTTCGTTAATCTTCACCAAAGATTGTTTAAGAATTATAAATTTAATTTATATTTATCTGTTTATCACAGTACACACAGTTTAATACAGTAATTACTAATAGCATTAATTTACTTATAGCAAACGATTAGTTATATAATAATCAAAACTGTAGTTAATGTAAAATTGTTAGTAGCTTTAAAACCTACTTGTTTTGTAAAACAGAAATTTTATCAATAAAATTTAGTTTTAATTTTATAAACTTCGTTGAAGTTCATACAAAATAGTTTTAGTTTTATATATTTTTTATAACTTCATAGCTTTTTAATACTTCTAATTTGTTTTACTGCCATTTAAAAGACTTATTAGATAATTTTATTGTTTAAAGTCATAAACTTTCGTGCTATATTCAAATTGACATATAAAACTATCAATTTATATTAACTACGGCAACAAAAAGTATGGAGTCAACAAAAGTAAACTAATTCAATAAAAATATAAACATTTTTTTATATATGTTTATAAATTAGTTACTTTATAATTTTACTTTGAATTTCGAATCTTTCTTAAAACTTAGTTTTATTACGTAAAACCATTTGAAAAGCAATTTTATATTAAGCTGCATATATGATAATAGGAAAGTTTGTAAACTTCTAGCTACTTTCCAATAACTTAAAATAAATGTTCAACTTGCTGCTAGTGATAAATATTTGCTAACTTCAGTTATTTAGTTAACAAAATACATAAATTGTGTGTTTTGGTAACTGACGCAATTACAAGCTATACTTTGCAATTATTGAAACTTAACTTAGAAAAATAGTTACATTTAATACATTCAATAAATTACAGAAGGATTTAATCGATTTTGTTAAAATGATAAACTTAATAAAGAAATTTTCTTAAGAAGAGACTAACAGTTTAAAAGGGCTGGTTGTCACTTTTTCACGAGGTGAAACTTTTGCATGAGGACACATTTACACAAAGGACGTTTTTGCTCGGCCTTACTCGGGTGAGTTATTTGTTATAGTTATTCATTAGTTCTTGTGACTTACTTCATAGTAAAATTTTAAAATATAAGTCTGAGAATTTTTATCAAAGCTAAAATTTAAACGAATGTAATGTTAATTTATGTCATTAAACAGTTAATAATGTGTTAATCCATAATAATCATAAATTTGTCACTAATCAAGTGACTTACAATCTGAAAAACCTAGTGAGTTGCGTTTATGGAAGTACGCGCTTATATAAATAAATATGTTTGAATTAAAAGTTTGTTGTAAAAAAGTTTATTAGGTTATTACCAATTTAAAATAGAATTAGTTAGTTATATTGACTAACTCGCATTCCAAAAAAAAATTAATTAAAACTGGTTTATGAAACATGTTTTTTTAACTTAATTTGAACAGCTGATTTAAAATACAACAAATGTATTTGGTTTGTTTTTATTTAAAATAATAAAAAAACACTTTTCCTAAAACTTTAGGTACTTGAGCAGAACTATGTTTATAAAATCGTATTAAAACTTTTTTAAGATTATTTATGTTGAATATAAATAATCTTAAAATTGTAACCGTTTAGAATTTTTTTGAATACAAATTATGTAGCTTACATTAAACAGTATAATATTACTTTACTAGAAATAACGGTATTTTAAAGAACTTTGGTATTTTACAGCTACAGTTGTTCTATTTTCATGTCGCTAAAATTTATATTTAGCTCAACTAAAAAAACGTATAGATTACGTGTTAAGCAATAATCAAATACAATTAATAGTTTGCACAAACTAATGTTATGAAATGATTCATTAAAAAATAATTTAAACTATTGTAAGGTAAATTTTGTTTTTATTACTATAGCATAATATAGCAATAATAAAACCAGTAAAAAGAGTTTTAAGTACAAATTCTATTAAATCAAACTTTTTAACTAAATTCTGTATTAGCAAAGTTCTTACATATTTATTAAAAAAAACTTTAAGTCAAAATAAAGTTAAACTAACACATATAATAATAATGAGAAACATAAATTAGATAAAATCTTGGTTCAGCTTTTTAAGTTTTTAATGTTTCGTAATAGAAAGACGAAGTTGATTACTAATTCACAGTTTTATTCTTATATTTTAATTTTATTTAATTTTATTTCAATATTAAACTGGTTTTCGAAAAAAAATAATTGTTACGGTACCAATAAGTACTAATTTGTTTTAAATTTAACAACTCTATACTAATAACTAGTTTTGACTTACGAAGATTAAATTATGTTTTTAACTTATTATAAACCAAAATAACAATTAATTTAAAAAGAAAATAAAAATCTTTTAGTAGAATTTTTATTATTTTAATACCAGACCTAAAATGCAAGTTTAGTAATTTTGTATAGTTAAACAAGTTTAGCAACATTCAAGTAATTTAAAAACCTTTCTCATTACAGCTATTATTAACTTATTTTTAATCAATAAAATCAATTATCGGTTTTTATTAATCGGTCATTAAAAAACCTTACTATGCAACTTTCAAAATAAACTGAAAAAAACTTTGGTTAGTAACTACGAATACAACTTTAAATAATTATTCTACGTGTAATTAAAATTAAAATTTTAGTTTTAATTTTAATGATTGTTTGAAACGGTATAATATTACGGTTAGAGATACTTTAAATTTTATTTTAAAATTAATTAAAAAAAAACTAGTTTTAATCGTTGAAAAAGTACAACCAAACAAAATTTCTTTTTATCAATTTTTTTTTATCAAAATTAAATAGTTTTAAGTTTAAGCATTTTGACTATTTATTACTTTTGACTTATACAATCATTTTTTTTTTAGTTACGAGGATAAACTTAAATTATTAAAAGAAAATATAAAAAATAAAACTTATACCAATTTTGACTACTACCTTAGTATTTTGTTATTTTTTGTTCAATTTTAAGCAATTTGTAGTAAATACTCAAGTATAAGTTATCATAAACAACATTTTCAAAACAGTTATAACCATTATTGCAGAAATGCTCATGGTTAAACGTGAATTTGACACTGAATACTTGATAAACTTCGGATTGGTTTATTTATAATCTCAATATCAAATAATTGTATGACTTTTTTTGTTAAAACATGGCAAGTAAGTGTAAAATTTTTTAGTACAACGAATTTGTTTTTTACTTTAAATAACAGTAATAAATTATTGAAGAAATTAAGTTTTACTTTTTATAAAGAATCATTTATACCCTTATTCATCTTAATTAAAAAACATTGCTCAATAAACTTAATTAAATAACTTATTTAAATATAGATGTGCAAAATAATCTTATTTACAGATATTTGGTTTAAAAACAGAAATTTTAGACAGTTGTCAATTCAACTCGAATAAATTTTTGATAATTTTCTTAAATAGTTCTTTAATCCATTTAAATTTCAACTGTTTTATAAACTATACAAGTTAGATTTTGAAACTTTCAGTGACCTTGAGTTTTGTAAATGCTTTGTTGATACTTGGCTCCAAAATTACAATATTAGATAGTTTTGAACTCCGTTTACATAATTTTCAATGATAAATATCTTTGAAATATTTTATAAAAAATCTCCCAATTGAGTTATTTTTTTACCCATTATATTAATTAAATTCAATCTGTTTTGAGATTCGTGCTAATTCTACCTAACTGTAGACTGATAAGCTTTAATTTTCAAATATGTTACATTTTAGCTTTTTGTTAAGACTATCATGCATTGATAAGTTTTAAAATAACATTAAAGATAAGCAACATTGTTATGTGCAGATAACTATTTTATTTTACTGAAGAGATAGCATTCTTTTTTTTGTCACCAAAACCTGGTTGTAAATAAAATGTTTACTTTGAACATTTTTACTTATAAAAAAACATTTAGAAACTTACTTTTTTAATTATCTGAAACGTTGAAATAACACTGAATTGTACTTAAAAATTTTATAATAGTTGAAACTTCTTCATGCATTCTTTTTTACAAAAAAAAATTATATACATTTATTGAGAAAATATAGGCAATATTTATTCAAACTACTTTAAATAATTGCATCACTAACACTAAAAAAGGATGATAATAACAAATTTTGTCTACCTTTTTATAATAGTACGAAAAAATTTTAATACTTATTGTGTTTTATAATGATTGGTTATAAAAATAAGTTAACAAACTTGCAGCAGCTGTGAAGTTGTAAACATTAAAAGTTACTTACTTTTATTTTAGAACGGATTTTAAGTTTAAATAGAGTTCAACTTGATCCAAAATCAGTAAAATTTGTGAAGACTACTTTAGTGTTGTTTAATATAAGTAGCTAAAAGTTCTTTTGAAATTGTTATAATATTTTTGTTTTACTTGACCGTGTTATGATGCCTTAGTATTTTGATTTTTGTTACTCACTAACAAACAGGCTTAGAAAATATGCTTCAAAGCAATCAATTGGATTCTTCGGAAGGTGATTTACTTAAACTAAATGAATTAATTTCCACATATAGAGTGTTTATATATTATGCTATGTAGTTTTTAAATTTAAGATTCTTAATAAGTTTTTAATACTATTTAGTAGTCATTGTTCAAATGACTTACAAACTGACTGCAAGCCGTGAAAAATAATATAAGTAAATTAGTTAATGTTGGAAGTAAATTTATTTAGTAACTAAAGTTTGAAGTTTGCTAGCTTAGATTTATGATTTGAATAAAATTTTAAACTACAAATTGTAAAAACAACTTTGTTACTGATATAAGTTTAATAAAAAACTACGATAGATCTAATACATTTTTATTAAAATCTTAAGAATTAATACCAAGCTCAAATATTTTGAACGAAGTTTTGTAGTAGCAGTTAAATTTATAAATTAGAAATAATTTTAATAGGTAAAAATTTTAATGATTTATAAAATAACTTATAATTATTTATTTTGGATTTGCTTGATTTCCAACCGCTTTAATAATTTGTTGTGGTACCGTTAAGTAATACTGACTTTATTTACGTATGAGAAGCTTGAGGTAAAAAACTTTTCAATTTTATTGCGTGCTTTCAAATGCAATTTAAAATATTTTGGTATAAACTAAAAGTATTAGCTACACGTAACTATCTTAAAAATTTATGCCTTTAGTTCAATTTCAATCATCGTCTTGTTAGCTATTATTATAGCTATGCAAAAAGTTAGAACTTGTGGTTTTCGACCATTTACGTCATTGAGAGCTTCATAATGTAAATTTAAAATGTAAACATTATAAAAAATTCGGCAAGTAATAGTTATTATAATTTTGAATTTTTATGGTACAGATAATTAAAACAACCATCTACAACAATCCATGTTATATAGACATAGAGTTTTCTTCTATTTAAGGCAAAAACCCACAAAAAAAAATCATAAATACTATTCTCGCAACAAAATCATTAGTTTGTCGGTTAGGGAAATATGAAGTAACATAACATCTCGTCATTGTAAGATAATTCGAGTCAACACATGTTTTTGCACAGAAACTTAACATATATTTTTCTGTGTTGTATTATTAAAGTATTTTTAATCGCTACTTAAATGACTTAATAACTTTAGACCCTTTAAAATATTGCAATGTCTTATTTTGTTATTTTGTTTGTTTTATTTTGTAATATTAAAAAATCTTAACTTAAACATATATACTTAAACATTAGAACTACTTGTGGAAAAAAACAATAAAATAATTCTGAACTTTTTAATTTCGCTAATAATTTCAGTAAACCACTTGTTTTTTGTTAAACTATTTGTTTAAAAACACAATTATAATAATACAAATAACATTAGTTTTTTTAGTAAGGTTTACACTTAAATTAAAATTTTACTTATACTTGATTACATATAAATGTGTTAAATTTTAAAATATTTTGCTTTTTTCTTTAATTATGTATGAAACTAATCATAAACTATATTTTTGATTTATCAAACCACAAAGCTTTATCGTTCAAAAAACAAAGTAAAACATATTTTAACACTGCAAAACAAACCCCACTTCTTAAGTTTTTTCATATATTAAAGAATTTAAATTTAGTATTACAACTATCAAATGTCTAAAAAAAAGATTATCAGTTACAAAAACATACTCTGATTAATAACTAATATTAAGTACATTATGGTTTTTGTAGTAACACTTCACGTTTGGAGGTAAATACTTTTTTCTAACAGAAAAATAATGATTTTTTTATCGAAATGTTATAATACCTAGTTCTAAAACATATTTTTAGTTTAATTCTAAAATTAAAAAACATATTTTAAATTAATGCTTCTTTTGAAAATCAAAACTTTGATTTAAAAAATTATTAAATTTAATTGTTTGTTAAATGTTTAATTCTTAACATTACCAGTGGTCATAAATTACTAGCTTATCAAGGTAGTAAATTCTGGACAGACCTACCTTAAAAGACCAAAGCCATATTGGAAGGTACCAGGTTAAACTAAAAGATAATTTATTAAATTATTAATTAATTCAATAGAGTTTACATAAGATGATCATGATTTTTTACAAACATTAGATTATCATTCATTTTTAATCTGCGTAGGTATATATTTATTGATTTTTTTTTTATAACATTAATCTTATAAATAAAAATTAGACTATTATTCATTATTATCTGAGCAGGTAATTTTTTGAGTATATTAACTGGATTTCAATGGAATTGGTTCCATAGATATTGTAGAAATTTGTAATATATATTTATGTCTTTTTTTTTCTCATTGTAGCTTCTTAATACACTTTTGCAAATAAACAATACGAGTTAAATATTCAAATTTGAGCTGAAATCACAAATAAAAATTTAAACTAGTAGTAGATTTGATTTATTTTATAACTATTACTGTTTTATTATTATAATTGTATATACTTTAAAATGAAAAAAAAAATTAACTATTTCAAGTGTTCTGTTGTTGCTGTTTACATTATTGTTTTGGTATAGTTTAACTTCTATATTTAGAATTTTATTCAAGATTGTAAAAACTGACAATTTTAATTAAATGGATATATTAATTTTTAAATTTTTATCTAGTATAAACAGAAATATACTATTAATTTCATATTAACTATTAATTAATATCCTGTTTTCTCTCTTTTTTTTTAACTCACATGAAATGTTAAATTACTTAATTGTTAATTAATTTTAAAATAAGAAAAATTTCAGTCAGAAACTTTATCTTTAGACGTAGAGTTCAATATATATTTTACGTGTGTTTAACTTTTTTTTGTGATATATATTTTTTTTCGGAAAGGTATTTTATGTTGTAAAGTTTATTAGTTTCATTATTTGTAAAGTATTTCGTTCTAAAGTTTTAATTTTGACTGTAATAATTTTTTTCATTTGTAGCTTTTTATAGTTTTAGTTAAGTTAGGTATGCTATTCAATGGATTGAGAGGTCTTTTCGTTTTATAAACCACTTTACAGTAATTAGAATTACTAAATTTTACAATTTTAGCGAACACAACTCAATTAAAAAAAAGAAACTATAACTTTATTGATAAATTTTATACTGCATAACAAATCTACGAACTATGTTTTTACATACTTAATTTTTAAAAATAAAAAAATTTTCATTTAAACAAACATTTTGTTACTTTACATAACTCAATGTTTTTTTTTATTTTAACAATAAATAAAACACTAAACATTTTTAGGATTTATTTTACTCGAAAAATTTAGAATTAAAAAAAAAGTTTTATAAAACCATAGTAAATAACAAGAGTGTTTTGTTTACAAAAGCTTATACTCAAATTTCACGAAAATTAATCTAAAAAAAAGCTTATAAAAATTAGATTGTTTATCATAAAACATTGTTATCTACATAAAAACTTAGTGTTATTTATATAACTGCATAACTTCTATTAGTAAAAAACTGTTTTAACTAAACATAATTTTAAATGTTAGTTAAAGTTTAAAAAGACAGACCTTTTATTTAATATGAACTGAAGTCATTTAGTAAAAAGATAACGATTTTTTAATACTTTTTGAATGTTTTAAAATTCTATACAAAATTGATGTATTTATAAATAAATAATAAAATTTATTAATTTCTTAATTAACTTCGAATATTTGAGAAAAACATATAAAAAGGCGCTTGAATTGAAGGAATTGTTCTAAAGTGAAATGCATTTTATATGCTATACATCTTAATAACTCAAATAAAATCTTAAGTTTTACAGTGAAGTCAATAATTGTTTTTTTTATTCTTTCGCGTAATTCTATTTATATTTTAACATAATATTTTATAAAATGTACCGGTTAAACTTATAAATAAACACACAAACCTTAATTTTAAATTGACTTAGATTTTTTTTAGTTTCTCTTAAATAATTGTAAAAACAATAACTAAACAATCTACTCATTATTACTCAGATTTACAATTTGAAAATCCGCTCTGCGGTGAAACTGAGTAATTGTTTATTCTCAAAAATAATAAATTAATAACTATCAATCTCCTATTAGTGGATAGATTACTGTGTCCTGTTTATTTGTTCTAAACTCTCTAGTTATATCACAGCTCACTGTAAAGTTAGAGCACTCTCTCAAATAGAATGACAAAAAATGACAAATTAAAATTAATTGACTTTGAACATTCCCTCAAAAATATTCCTATGTGTAACAAAAAGTATTTCATGACAAAAATTTTTGACCAAACATCCAAATTTATTAATAGACTCAGATGGAAAGCATTTTTTTTCGATTTACAAGACCCCCATGATTATCTAGACACTCCCACACAAAAAGACATTAACAAAATATTTGCCTCTAGAAGATCAGCCCCTGAAATAAAAGATTTAAAAGCTTTTGAGGATGATTTATTTGACATGATCAAGAATATCAAATTTAATAACTTTAAATCAAAATACCAAATAAAACTGTCAAAGGATATTAAAAAAATGTTAAACACTAAAATGGTAATTGTCAAATCTGACAAAACTTCCAACCTGTATTATGCTAGCCCTCAACTTTACAAAAAAACTAATTATTAATAATTTAACAAGTGAATATTCAATAAACCCTAATGATCCAACAATTAAAATTAATGAAGAAGCTACTAAAATATTATCCAACTATAATACAAAAAATAGAAAGATTCCCAAGTTCCTCAAAGCTGAAGCATTCATAACTGTCAAGGACCACAAACCTAATTTTCCCCATAACATTAGTTGCAGAACAATCAACCCATCAAAATCTTTTCTTGGTAAAATTTCTAAAATAAATTTACAAACCCACAATGACAAAATAAGATCAAAATCAAATCTTACCCAATGGTTAAATTCTGAAGAAGTTATAAAGTGGTTCAATAATTTCAATGATAAATCCAATAAATGCTTAATTAATTTTGATATAAAAAATTTTTATCCTTCAATAAAAAAAGAACACCTCACCAAAGCTATTAAATTTGCAGAAAAATACACAACCTTCAACAAACAAGAAATAGACACCCTTATGCACACTTGCCAAACCTTTATATTTTATGACAACAGAATCTGGACCAAAAAAACAAATAACAATAACTTTGATATAGCTATGGGTTCATTCCAGGGCGCCGAGGTCTGCGATTGAATAGGCTTATACATCCTAAGCGAAATATCCCCAATTACTGGCCCATCAAATATAGGCTTATATAGAGATGATGGTCTTGCAATTATAAAACAATCCTCTGGAACCACCCTTCAAAAATTAAAAAGTCCCTTATAAAAAAAATGTCTTCAATAGGCTTTGATATTACAATTGATATTGGCAACACTAACACAGAATTTCTTGACGTCTCCCTGGACCTATCCCTAAACACCTACAGTCCCTACCGTAAACCTAATTCCAAAACTAGCTACATCAACAACAATTCCAACCATCCTAAAAATATACGTAACAATATACCAAAAATGATTGAAAAAAGATTATGCAAACTATCTAAAAATGAAGAAATTTTTAATAACATCAAAGGCTTATACCAAAATGCATTAAATAAAAGTAATTTTAAATATAATTTAACCTACAAACAATTTAATAATACAAATATTAACAAAATTAGAAAAAGAAATTGCATTTATTACAATCCCCCCTTTTGTAAATCTGTACAGACTAAAATTGGCAAACTTTTCCTGGATTTAGTAGATAAACATTTTAAGAAAGACACCATCTATCACAAAATAATCAACAGAAATTCTATAAAAATATCATACTGCTGCACACCAAATATTATGGCCCTTATAAATTCCCACAACAAAAAACTCACGAAAAAATCAGATAAAAACGAAAAACTTTGTAATTGTAGAATAAAAACAAACTGCCCCGTGGATAACAAGTGTTGCCTAAGTAATGTAATATATCAAGCTAAAGTCTCCACATCCGTAAATGACCACAAGATTTATATTGGTTCAACCAAAAGAACATTTAAGTCTAGATATAATGAACACAAAACCTCTTTCCCAAAACCTTTTAAAAGCAAACCCAAAAATTGTACCCAACTTGCAAATCACCTATGGGATCTATACAGTAACCATATAAAATACTCAATTGAATGGAAAATAGTAGAATCAGTAAAATCTAACACAAACCATACTAACATGTGCACTTTATGTAACCTAGAAAGACTCCATATAGCCCTAGCAGATAAGAGAAAAACCTTAAACAAGAGAAACGAACTGATAACCCAATGCCCACATTATTTAAATGAATATTTATAATTAATTTCTCACATAGGTATCAATTTTATTAAGATTTTTTATTATTTGTGCATGTATCATAATATTATTCCCATTCTCAGTCTTAAAATATTAAAACTATTTTATTTTTTTTCAAGTCTGTTTATTAGTTAAATATATTTCATTAAGATATAAGATAAATTGTGCATACCCTATAATATACCCATTTCCAGTTGTAAATCATAATTGTAGGAGAATTAGTATATATATATATTTTCTGGAGTTGAATTATTAGTAGTTTATACTCTCTTTGATTATCTCTCAACTAAATATATTTAATTTTTTATCTTATTTTTTAAATTTAACATCTGAAATCTAACCCTCATTCTATTTTTCGCTTATCTAAAATTTTTCACAAAAAGCCATTTTATTCTTTGTCATCATAATACAACTGTGTTTACAACAACAACAACAATGCTTTCAAAAATTTTTTTTAATGCTTACTCCCTTGTTTTATTTTGAACATTATTACATTATTAATTTATTATTAGAACTGTGTGCTTAATAATATGTATCTACTACTTTATAACTCTTAACTCTGTAAAAGTTTTTATCTCTTTAAATCTATTAGATATCAATACCCCACAGTATACTATGGTTTAATTGTATTGTTTGTAGACTATATTTTGATATTTTTAAAATTAAAGGTTGTTTTGCATTAGAATAATATAATTCTTAATTTATTTTCATTTTTTTTGTATATAAACTTAACTCAAACCAATTTTTAAAGATTTGTCATTTTTAACATTATTATTTTACTACAGATTTACAATTTGAAAATCCGCTCTGCGTCGAAACTGAGTAATTGTTTATTCTCAAAAATAATAAATTAATAACTATCAATCTCCTATTAGTGGATAGATTACTGTGTCCTGTTTATTTGTTCTAAACTCTCTAGTTATAATCTACTCATTTACAAACAGCATCAAATTGCAATATAAACCTTTTTTATTTTCAAATGTTGACAGAAACACCAAAGCTCTTACTAGTTAAAGTCAATAAAGTTATTTCAAGTTTAGTATTTATTGTAATTTAAAAAATATAGTTTTTTAGTTAGTGTTTAATACTATTTTGTTCTTTCTATAGACTAATAATTAAATTAGCAGATAAAAGGCTTAAAACTAATTGCATTTTAATTTTTTTTAATAAGTAAAATATTTTAATGTTTTATCTAGAAGATTGTTGTTTAATAATTATTTGAACTACTTAAACTATTTATAATGAATAGTCAATAAGTTTAGAACATAAACTATGTTAAAAACAACAGTCTGTTGTTAACAATTTACCTGAGTTCGGGAGAGTGTCAAAATGGCACTGCGATATATTTTATAGATTGATATTTTTTTTTAACAAGATAACAAGATTCTATTAAATACTTTTACCATTTAATTTACTACTTTATAACAAATTATAAAATAAAACTTTTTCTGTTTAATTTATAAGTATAACTCAAGTTTTAAAAGATTTTTTTTATTAATGTTTAGAAAATTAAAAATAGCCAACTTAATACCACAACATGTTTAGATTTATTACGAAGTTTAGTTAAGGTATATTTTGATTAGAGACAGTTTAAGCTTTACTAAGTCAACTTTTCGGTGACTTACAAACTATAATTTTTTGAAAAATTACATTTATATGTTACTTTACTAACATATATAATTGATTACAAATCTATTGTTTGAGGTTATAAACTGCATGACATTATAAGGAATCTTTGTTTTTAGATTAGTGTTGAACATCAAGGTATAACTTTGACCAACATTTTAGTATAGCTTTATTTAGCAGCGAGCTTACTTTAAGAAAGCATTTTTAACTATTAAACCTAATTAATTTATGCTGTTTAAACTATAATTGAAATTAAATATACTCAAAGATTATTTCTAAACACGAAAATTAGTTAAACTAAACAGAAGTAAAAATAAGAAACTATGTATTTAAATACATGGTTTTCTAATTAAATTTTTTTGTCAACAAGCTTATTTAAACTTTTCAAAATACATAGTACATTAAAAGGAACAACTAATTAATTCCACTATTCATATATAATTTAGATAGAGTTTTGTATAAAATTAGAAATGTGAATTTTTATAGAAATATTATTAGAGTGTTTTTTTTTATAGTTATATTAAATTACAGATATATTTCAAATGTTAAAACTCTTCATAGATGAAGCTTTAAAAAACTTCGTAAAAGTTAAAATAACAGAAATCAACAACATGAAATATATAATTTTTTCATTAAATAGTTTACTGATAATCGTACCGTGATAATAAAATCTTTAAACACTTCAAAATTGATTTTAAAAATAAAAAATAGTTACCAATACTTAAAATTGGTACTAATTAAGCATGCTGTAGTATACCTAATAAAAATAGAAGTTTTTGTTTTGACGCTCATAAACTTTCTAAAAAAAAATTTTACCATTAGTATTTAGATATTGCAATTTTAAAATTATTTTAACTTAATACTCATTTAGTCACTTTTCAGTAACTAAAAATCTAAAAATTTTTTTTATTAAATGTATTCGAAAAAATGTAAAAACACAAGTTTACATTTTGTGATTAAAGTCTGCATAATTTTTTTAAACATATCGTATATTGTTCTCGACTAAAAATTTTTTGAATATTTAATTCTAATTTGTTTTAGAATTGAATTGTAACTTTTCGGCATATCAGAGTGTTATCTATTGTAGTATTGCTATTTATTTTTATCAAGGTAAAAAAATTTTTATAACAGATTCACATGATTAAATTTTGAAGTAGGGTTTTTGTATTAATAATCTCTTTTTTTTAAATAAACTGGCAATAAATCTATTATATCAAATTTTTAATTTTTTTAAACAAAAATTAAAAATACGATTATGGGTTCAAAATATGGTAGTTTTTTAAGTTTCTAATAAATAAAAAAACTTGATGAATAAAGACACTACTTTTACTTTTATATAGGTTAGTTTGAAATTTTTTTTCTATACTGTTTTAAGATAAATTAAAAAAAAAACTGTTTTCAGTTACATATCAACTCAGGAAAAAAAAAATTCTTTAATACTTGTTATAATACTTAAAACTGGTAGAAATTGTGTTTTATTCTAAACAGTTTTTCCCATAATATGATTTTTAATTGATTTTGATAGTTTACTACTTTCATATTATGTTATAGTAAAGTTAAATTATAGGTTAAATACAATAATCAAAATATTAATATAGTAATATGTGAAGTATCTCCTAATAACAGTAATTAACTTTATGTATTTATATCAGTAAACTTTAAACCGAATTAAAGTATTTCGTTTCATTAAATTTCTAAGAGAATGAGAAACAAATCATTATCCAAATATGCTAACTATTTAGAAAGTAAGTTTAGTTACTATTTCTAATGACTTAAATTTTTATTTCAAGATTCTTTTACATACATTAATTGAACAAACTTAAATAACTACGATACTTAAGACTAAAGAAGCTATTTGGTTTTGTTAATTACAGTTATTACTACTATTTTTATACTAATCAAGCCTTTTTTTTTTATGAAACTTATTTCATTTTTAAATCGTTTTTTTTCTTAAACCTTTTAAACCTTCTTAAAAAAGCAGTATGCATCTAACCCCAATAACTAAATTAAATATCAATTATCAGTGTATAAATTATAAACTAAACTAAATAAAAAAACTGTATTAACATAAATAATTTTATATCAGTAAACCATTATTTACCTTTAATTAAAATAATTTCTAATAATTAAAAATTGGTAAGAGAAGACAATTTAATGACAGTCCTCCACCTGTCCTTATTAAAAAAGCATATTATCAGATATTTACCGTTTTATTTAAATATGACAGTTTCTAATTTTTAAAAGTTTGTTTTATATACCTAATTAAATAATTTCTTCGCAAATGGAAATATTTTACCGAAAGAAAAGCGATTTCTATCGAAAATTTAGCACAAAACGGCAAGTTTAGCTGAATTACCGCTTTAGTTTTTGCTACGCATAAGCTTTAAGCCACAGAGGCATTTTTTGTTTGAGTAGTCTAGAAATACATCAAATACATCAAATATTTAGAAAAGATTATTATAAAAGTTGTTCTGAAGTGCAGTTAGGTGAGTTTTTTAGTAATGTTTCTGAAATTTGTAGTTCAATTAATATTAATTAACTTAAGCCACAATTAAACATTTATTACCAAAGGGATAGGTTGTGTGAAGAATCATTTGAAAAATTATTAAAAAACTTTATGAAATAAATTAGTTTAGTTCTTTAATCAATGTTTGATAAATGATGTATGATTTTAAAATAAGTTTTATATAACTTTTTCAATCTAAAATTAAATAAATAAATTATTTATTTTAGCATGTGTATAGTTGTATTTTTAATTCTTAACAAGTTAGAAAGAAAAAATTAAAATGTTTTATGTTTTGAAATCTTTATGTTTGAACTTATTTATATGTTTTAAATTGTATCTGAAAGATATTGATGTTTAATACTCAAAAATTGTGGTTGTTTAACTAAGTTCTTTTATTAAACAAATTTGTTTTGTAAAAAAAATAGTTTAATTCCTTTTTCCAGCATTTATTTAACATTTTTTTTCAGTAAGATGTTTTTTTTTAAAGCTTTAATCTTTATGCTGCCAAATCTAAAAATAACATTTACAACTAAGTGTGCTCTTCATTTTTTTTTTGTATTATTGTTGACAATAATAAAGTAATTGTACATCTGGATTTTATCTAATGTTGTGAATTTTATTATTTTATATCTCTTTTGTTTTTTATTCAACTTCTTAAGTTTGTGATTTTTATGTTTTAAAAGCAACAATTTTTGCAAATGTTTTCTGGATTGAGGAAAATGTTTTCAAAGTTATATATTTTAGGCCTATCAATAATCCTATTAAAATTAAGTTCTTAATCAATATTTTGATTTTAAATGAAAGACTTATAGGTTCATAAAAGTTGCAACACATAAAGAATTTTAGGGGGTCAAGAGCAGTACAAATTGCCCTGTAACCAGTTATTGATTATACTTCAACATTCAATTTATATTAAATTATTAACAAAACTGCACATAGAAAATTAAAGGTAGTTAAAACTACTCTAATCCCGCTATGACGTCATCTCACGTTATTCTTGATTATGTTTTTGCAGATTCGTAACTTTTCTGAGCTAGGTACGTCCCCGGTAAGAATTATTTGTTGTTTGAAAGTTATTTAACATATGTTTGTTGAGTTAAAGTTAGTTTTTTAACCAGATCGAAAACTAAAGTTATTAATTTTTGAGTTTTCTAACACTACTAAAGTTATTAAGTACTTACTTTTAGGGTATTTTATCTTAAATCGATTATGCCACAAAAACCTTATATTATTTTATTAAAAGTTAAAGTACAAGTTTTTAGCTAAGCGCATTTATACAATTACTTTGTTTTCGTAGCGCATTTATTATATTATAACATTTAACTTTTCATATTTCGCTCCCTTAACATGTCCTTTACCCCTCGTATTCATTACGAACTTTTAGCCATAATAACCCTACGCCAGATATTTATGACAGTAGGTCAGATGGTTATAAGCTAATTGAAAATTTCTAAGTTTTCTAGAAATGTATCATTCATTTTAAAATAAGCAGAATAAAAAATTCAATGGACATTTAGTATACCATTTCGGTAACCTATAAACTAAAAAACGCTAAATAACTCACACCTTCAATATAGTAACAAACAAATATTTCGTGCAATTTAAATATTCGTCAGATAAGATAAATGACGTGTCTAATAGTTTTTAAAAGCAAATTGTATTAATAGCTGCATATGTTATAAATGAAATCATTATAACGTTTAAATATATATTTGTTCTCTTACGTTTAAGCAGTTCGAATACTTTCAGACACTTTAGTCATAAAAGTTTGTTTAGTTTAACTTAAAGCTTAAGCTAAAGAAATCAGTTTTCAGCTAAACTAGATTAATCAGTAAGAAAGAAAACTTAAAAATCACATAATAATTGTCGAAAATTAATCTTGTACTCTAATTCTAATAACGAATCTTTTTATACAAACTAGTTTACACAATAATAAGAATGTTTTGTTTGTAAGGTTTTTTTAAATCTAAAACTAGTAATAGTCGTTGTTTATTGTATTAAAATAAAAAACTTAATTTTTTGTCAATACGAACAAAGTTTTCAAAATTTATTTGAATTAAGTTTACTGTACTAAACTATAGTTTGAAGCTATTACCTATTTTTAAATCCTTTATCTTGTAATGATTTAATTAAAAGCGGGATCTTAGGTATTCTTTATACTCATAGTAAAACTATTTACAAAATATTGGTGTATTTAAAATAAATTTTATTTTATAAAAGTTAAGTTGTGTTACAAAAACTAATATCATCTACAATACAATATTTAAAAAAAAAACCAGTACCTTTTCTACCGTTACTAAATTTTTCATATTTCTTAAAAAATATCCTATATATATATGTTTTGATAAATGACTTATAGTTTGTATCAATAGTGCTAATTTCATACTTCGTGTACATTAGTTCCTACAAGTATTAATAATGTAAAATTGTTACTATTATTTACAAATATTTCTTGAGCTACACTATGCAAATGTCACATAAATTATTTTTTTATTTGCTCTAAAATGCTACATTATAAATATTGTCATAAAATCATTTCTAAAAAACAGTTCGAGTTTCAGGAATTATTTTCTGCTAAACATAATTTTCTGTTCTTATAAGAGCGCTGGTGTAATGATTTATCGATAAATCAGTTGATTTAGATATTTGGTCATTTTATATTACCTAGATATGAGATAAAATGTATGATATATAATCTTACTGAAGAAAAATTTTCTGAACAAAAATTAAACAAGGAGAAAAGTTAAATCAGTGAAAAGTTAAATAAAACACAATAAAAAATTATGATTATAGTGAGCTCGAAGTAGAAGCTTTTTGAAAAGTTTTAAATTACTTTAATACAAATAGTTTAATTTAACTAGCTTTAGTAACTAAACATATGTTTAATGTTCTTACAATTTTGAACTAGTTTAGTCACTCCTAAAGTGATTTAATAACTGCAATTCGTTTTTCAAACGTTTTTATACATCCTTGCGGTATTAATTTAAGTAGTTTAAGTTAAAATCTTACGTTAAATACGTTTGACGTCAAAATTTTTACTCATTACGTTATTACACTTTTTTAAAATCTGTATTTATAACGTATTTATTTTCACATTAACTTTAAAGCTATATAATTTTTAACAGTTCAAAGTTTGAAATTAAAATGTCTACAAATTTATACAAAATTATATTAAGAGGTATTATGTTTTAACATCGCAATTAAGTGTAATTACGTTAAATCTTAAGTTTTTATCTCCATTAATCTACAAAGTTTGTTACTTCAATGGTTTCTTTAATTGTATACACACATTAATGATTTTAAAATAGTTTACTAAGCTTTTTAAGGCAAACTAAGTTTTATTAAAAGGACATGACAATGTTTATAATAAACTAAACAACTTTGACAAATGTACTTACAAGTAATAAAAAGTATTGTTAATTAATATATATAAAATACAGTAAGCAAAACTATTTGAAACAATTCAAATAAATTATATAAAAACTTAGATATTTATAATATAAAAAACAACTAGTTTTCAAATCGTTTACTTAGTTTCGATGCTTTATGCATCTCCTCAGAACGATAATAAAGAACAAAGTAAGATTTTTAAAGAATAAAACAAAAAAAACACATTGTGACGTTTCAAAAAAAATTGAATAATTTTAGTTAAACTATTTTAAAAACAACTTATGTACAAGTTAACTTATCTTTGTTTTGTTTGTTCTTGTTGTTAGATTTATTTTGTTGTTATTTTTTTGTTATTATTTAGTGGTTGTTGTTCTATAAACTTAAATAAATAGTTTTTGTGAGCTTAACTTTAAATCTTTTTTTTATATCGTGTTTAACTAAAAATTAGTTGAGAAATAAGTATTAAACGCAAGTAATTTATTGTTTATTGATATGTTATAACATGCTTGACAAAAACATTTTAAAATAATACTCCTTGTATAACAGTTTAAGGAAATATTTATTATAGCCACTACTTCAGTGACTCACAAACTAACAGGGCTTAGAGAAATGTTGTGAAATATAACTAGAGTAAATAAATAAAGCAACGTAAACTTGAACCTTGTGGGAATAAACTTAATGACCTCATTAAGTTTTTAAAACTTGAATAATTTTCATCACAATACGAGTTATAAAAGTTTTAAAAAAATTATTTTGCACAGTAATTATATAAAATTAAATATTTTACTACTTTCAAAGCTTACATTTTGTCAACGGCTGGGAACATATAGCGTAGCACTACTATGAAATTGGCTGTAATAGTTTTTTTTTCAATTATACTTTTTTTTTGTAATTTTTTCAATCTATTTTTACTTTTATAAGTATACATTATTAATGTAAACTGATAAATTAGAACCAACAGCAAAACATATCTTTTTTTTTTGTATTATTTTCTTCATTTTAAACATTAAATTTGTTCAAATTCAAATTACGACGTTTGATTTTTACTAATTTAAAGGGTTTATTGTATTTAATTTATAACTTATAAATAACTTTAAAATGTATTAAAATGAAACAAAACTTAAAAGTACCAGTTTCAATAAATTATATTAGATAAAAATTTTAATTTTTCTTTAATGAAAATAATCAAACAAAATTGTTCGTTTATCAAATTATAAAGGATAATCAAAAATTTATATCTAGCCACAATTTTTTTATTTAGTTATAGGAAAAACAGTCCAGTCACTATATAATGGACTTGTAAAATGCCAAAAAAATTTTTTTTTTTTATTACTATCAATGTAACCCTTACCCTCGGTGGGTAACTTGTTTTTAATTTTAATTTTAACTATATTAGTTATTTTTTTTGCTTATTTATTTTTACTATTTTCTTTTTTGATGATTATATGAGATAGAAATATCTCAAATATGAAACAGTTGTAAAGCGTTGACGTTTATCACATAACTAAACTCTTCTATTGATATTTGGAGTACTATTGACCAAAAAATTTAAAAACCAATTGGTTGTACATTTAGGTTATATTTTTATAACAATTATCTACAAATATAAAAAATAAAGGTTTCTACTTAATGAAAATTTAAAAATGTAGCTTTAAGTATATAAGTATTTCGTTTTAAAACAAAGTTTCTCACAAAATGAAATCATCAGTCAAAAATTAAAAAATTTAAAATATCGTATTTTTTGAAGAAATCTTAGGCTTAACTTTATTAAAGGCTTTTTTGTGATCTCTTTAAGAGGTTCAAATAAATTTGTTCAATAGCAAAACAAGATTTAATGTATTTTTAACTTGGCTAGTAAAATATGTTTTTATATAAATAATACGCGTTAACTAAATTTTATTTAAGAATCCCCTTTTACAAAGACAAAAGATAAGTAAAATTAGTTATTTGAGACAACATATTAAGCTAACTTCTTCAATAAAATTCTAATTTTTTACTCTCTCTTAAAGATATTTGATATATTGTTGAGTTAAAGTTAAGTTTACTGCTTGTCTATAAAATGCCATAGGTAATACATAATAATTTTAAGTTAGATTTTTATTTTTATTTTTGCTTACGCTTTAACACGGTAAAAACTAATCACTTGGTTTTTTTAATTTTGAGTTTTTAAAAGATTAAAGCCAAATTTAGTCATTGTTTAAGTGACTTAAAAACTGAAAAAAACTGCAGAGTACATCGGTGCATAGTTTTTCAGTATTGAAATTAAGTATTTTAAGTACACAGTTTACTGTGATGAACTACATGACGTAAATACTGGTTTAAAAAGACTAATTGCTATTATTAAACAAGTAATAACTTAAAAGATTAAATTATAACGGACTTTTTGATAGATTCAAAGTTTTTAAGTCACGACCTAGATAAACACTTTGTATTACTTATAAAAATGTGTTTAGTTTTCTTAAACTATTTAAATACAGTTAAATAAAGCTTTATAATAAATCATTGTATGTAGAACAGTAATGGCATCAAATTTAAAAAGTAAGTTTTAAAAAAGCTGTATTAATTTAAAATCTGATAAAAGTTAGCTGTCTTGCTTTTTTTGCCCAATTACAACAATGCCAACAATGCAGGGACGTAGCTTGGTGGATTTCTGCAAATCTACAGAAACGTATACTTAGGTGCGAAAAAACTTGATAATATTTCATCCTGAAAAGACTCTGCTGTCTTAGCTTTAAGGTAGTTCATTTATGCTTAATTTTGCACTCCTAGGAGATAATTTTGACATATATGTACTCTTTAGCATTTTTTTGGGTGTAAAAAAAATTGAACGAATTATATACATCCAAATTGTAACATTTAGGGCGTTAAAGCTTTATTTTGTCAAAAAGCTGCAATGCAAAACTGATTCTAAAGGAAGCTGTAGCTTCAAAAATCAACATCATACAATTTTATGTTACAAAAAAAATTGCATACCTTGTTGTTACTATTGACTACGTTAAATGTTTGAATTTCAATACAGTATAAGTTTTTTTAAGTTAAATGGTGACTTTTTATACTTATTTTCAATGAAGGGCAGGACTTTTTAACTTTTTATAGGTAGTTTTAAGTATTGGCTACTTTTAATTGCCTCAATTTTGCAAAAAAAAAAGTACCTAATATTTTGATGATGTCACTAACTTTACTTTGGGTAGTTATTAAGCTTAAACTTTGTAAAAAAAAAATTCTGTCTATGCCTGTGATAAATTCTCTTTGTTTATTTTTCTTAATATAAAAATAGTTGTATCTGAAGTAAAACAATACTAAACATTTCACTATGTTAACAAAATTAAGGAAATATAATTTTCAACCTTGATATTTTTTGTGTAAGTTGTAATTTAAAATTCAACCACAAGTTAAGCTATTGACTTTGAAAATTTTTCTTTTGTAGATTATTGATGACTTTAAGTTATCATATTTTATAAAAATTTCATTATTTTACATGTAGAAGTAGTTTAAAAATTACTGATTTTTTGATGATTTTTTTTAAACACTAGATTTTTTCAAATTTTTTGATTTAAAAAGTTCAAGGTTTTTCCAGTTTTTGTTTAAACTGTCAAGCTCCTGAATTCCAGGTGTTTTGGCAACCCTGCTCAAATTTTAAGGAAGTATTCCATTCAATATTTAAAAAATAGTAAAAGATTACAATTAAAACCTTTTGTACTCTCCTAAACTAATGTTTTATATCAAAAATTTGTTTTGATATAAATAATCTGTATAAAGATACTTGTAGTTTAGATTAAATTAATAAAGTGAAATCAACTTGTAATAAAAGTGGT
>NW_028140229.1:0-32218 GCF_965202585.1 Thalia democratica | reverse complement strand
ACTGTTTTAAAAAGTTGTGAGTTTAAAATAAAAATGATATTTAAATACTTTAGAGTCATTTAATTAGAGTTTCACAAATTTTTTTATGTTTTCACATACAGTTTTATGAATAAGTAAAAATCTCTGCTTAGTTTTAATAATACAGAATATTTTTATACTTTTTACTTTGTTTACTTTTTAGTTTGTGTTAGCTACAAAATTTTCACTTTGTTAATTTTTTAAATAGTGTACTAGAAGCTTGTAAAAAAATAAGTTAGAAAGAACCATAAACTGTTGAAGTATTCAGTTTAGTTATAAAATTTCAGCAACGACAGTTCTCTTCGTTTACATTCCAGTTGTTATTTGGACGTTAAACCAGAAACTGTCCACATTTCCAGAGACAGACATCGCCGAAAAACGTGACTGGGGCGTCCAAAGCCTGGTTTGCGCCGGGTTGCTGACCACCGCTTTCCTCGCCTGCCTCTACCACTTGGTGCTGCTCAGCGTGCTTCGGTTTTACGCCATCAAGAACGTGTTTAAGATGCGGCAGCTGAGTAAAACTAAAACTAACATTATGACGTCAGTCCTGTGGATCGCGTCTTTTCTCGGAGGGTTCAGCCCACGTTTGTTTTTGTAGTTTAAAACAAATAAATCTAAGAATCGTGCCTGATGTATAGAAAGAAGTTGAAATGTATCTTAAATGCTTGGTTTAATTTTTAAACGGGCATAAGTAGAACGCTTGAAATTTTTTATTGCTTATTAAAAAGTTTTTAAAACAGTTAATTTAAGATGAAGCATCAAATTAAAGTATTACTTTTAACTAAATGATAACTGTAACTGCATAATTTTAGTAGAATAAAACACAGTTAGCAACTAAAAGTTATTTACAAGCAAAAAACTTAAAAACTATTTCTTAAACTTTTAAGTTTTAACGATGTAGATATTTGGGAATAATAAAAACAGTAAGTATAAAAATATTTGAATAGATTTACAATAAAAAGTATTTTTTTTGAAAAAAATTTAAGATAGAAAAAAAAATATATTTAACTTATAGTTTACATGCAAAAATGGATAAAAACTTGCTATTACGGAGCACTCATGTTTTACTTTTACACGATAGACAAAACTGCGTTTCAAAGTTCTCTCGACTTTTTATGTGTTTCTGTGTTTTTCCTCGTTTTTGCCGTAATACCAATGGCTGCTATGGTAAGTTTCATGTAGTTATGACAAACTTAACTTCACAGTTTAAGTAAACTAGAAAATATTATACAATTATTAGTTTTTGGTTATTAACTTTGTTACAAATCGTATTTAAGTTCATTATAGTCGATGAAAGCAATTAAGAATAAATTTTAGTTCAATAAACGTTTTAAACACTTCTTTCATTTTTTTTACATTTAGTGATAAAAGTTCTTAGTTTAAACCATTTCACATCTAAACCTCAAACTTTTATAAAAATATAAAGTTCAATATATTTTTTTTGTACTTAAAATCTTTTTAGTCGTAATTTGGTTAGTAAAAACATCTAAAACAAGGTTTCTTTATCATTAAAAGAACAACATAAATAAAATTTCAAAAATGTTTTCAAACTTACTATGTTTAACTTTTATTAATAGCAACGTTATGTATAAATGAGACAAAGTTAAACACACTAAAATATTTGGTTGTATAACAGTTTTTTGCTAAAACAATTTAAGATCTACTTCACAATAAAAACCAGCAAGAACGTAAAGACAGAGTTCAAAAGATCTTTGTATTTAAAATCAAAAACAAAGCAAATAAAAATACGAAGCCACAGAGAAATACTTTATTACTTGATATACATGCAAGTTGGAACCTTTTTAGTTACAGGTTTTGAATTGAAAGATTTTAGCTATTTTATTATGCTTAGATGTATTTTTTAAAACGATAATTCAATACAAAGAAATTTTTATTTTCTTAAAAGCTCAAGCTATCAAATTTTACAGCCCTATTTTAAATGGTAATTAATCTTCATTAGCTTTAGTATTGTTTATTCTGTTAAAATTTTACGTAACTTAGAACTTCAATATTTATAGAAATAAAGTTATTCGTTTGAAATGAAATGAAAAAAAAAATCCTTCAAAGCCACAAAACGCATTTTTTATTTCTATAAAAAAAAATTCTTACCTAGAAATATTGTAAACTCGTGAAAAAATAATTTAGTAAAAACAATATTTTACAACTCAGCAAAATTTATAATATTTTAAGTTTACCATAAGTGTTTAGTTTACAAATTATATAAAAATTTGCTTAGCTTTAAAGTGTTAACTTAGTATTTTAGAAAATTAAGAATATATTGCACAAACTACTAAGTATTTTTATATTTTCAGTGCCAACAATCATACTTTTTACAATGAAAATGTTTGAGCTCATAACCAGAGACTGGATCCTGACAATAAGCCTGTACATTCCAGCTTTGTTCGGGTGAGTTTTTACATTGACCTTTTGTTCACATACACAATACTAAAATGATAAAGTATAAAATGTTGTTTAAATGGTTCATAGCTAAAAGTTTTTTCAAATTTAAAAACTCCAAAAAGTGTTTACTTTGATGAACTGTGTAGAACAATGTTGAGTTTCCAAAGAGGTTTTATTGCACTTTATCTAATGCCACACACTATTCATTGTAATTAAGGACTAAAATATTGAAAACAGTGCTCAATTTTTTCTTTAGGTTGAAAAAATAATAGCATATTTAAAAATCGTAAAGCTGATAAGCAAAATAATAACAAAGCAAAAAAAATGTCTCCAGAAATTTTATGTTTTAGTTCGACATATTAGTACAAATAGTTTTTTTAATTTAAGTATAGTTTTATTATTAGTACTTTGATTTTTTGTAAAAAAACTTTTATTAGTAGGCAAAGCGTTACTAAGATCTTCTTTATATTGTATTACATTAGTGCAAATGCAAAGAGACTCTATAATTTTAAAGTATATATCTTTAACAGTAAATATTTTTAATGGTTTTGTTTATAAGTTAAATATAACTTAGTTTATGATCTACGTAAGTAATAAAATACTGTTTCGTTTATTCTATACTTTTATAGTAAAATAAGAATTTTGATAACTTTAATGTATCAGAATTATAGTAATTTAATTTTTAGACAGTATTAAAAAAACGCATTTAATAACTTTATTTTGTAAGGCATTTTTTTTACTTTCAACAAAACTTTAACTATTTATTATGTAATTCATAACTTTTATAGATTTAAATTATAAAATTTAGAAATTACTTAATTTGTACTTTTAGGTTTTTAAACGTCGTAGTGACTATTTTCCGAAGTACAAAGTTTAGAGAAGACTTGAAAGTTATACTTTGCTTGATAGGAGGCTACCTGTTTGTAAGTATTTAAAATAAAACAACCTGTTTTAGAATAAGGCTTAATGAAAAAAAGTTTTTATTTTATTTTATCATAGAATATTTTAATCTTGATTTTGTCTGTTTTAATTTATTTAAGTCGAATCAAAATCACAAAAGTAAAAGTTTTAGATTAAGTTTGTTTTGTATAAACATTTGTAAGCTTATTAGCTGCAACGCGAATCTTATAAAAAGCAATATTAAAAGCTTGTTGGTTTGAAAAAAAGAAATCTAATTTTCAGGTTTGCAAAACTCGAAACAAGTGATTTGTTAATCAAAAAACCTTGAAAAATTTGAAGCTGTTGAATCTGCTAGTACTAACACTTATATAGCTTATGATTTATAAGTTTGGCAAAATACAGCTATTTTAAAATGCAAAGAGTTCTAGGAATTCAAAAAAACTTTTGTCTAATCTAATAAACAGTCAATGATAATATAAAGTTGATATTATTCTTTTTTAACTTTTAAGCTTAAAATAACTTTTAGCATAATAAGGATACTTCAAAAATAATGCGTTAGAATGTTTTTTAATTATAGTTGCAGTAATATTTAAATGTATATATTTCAAGTATGTTGTTTATAATGCTGTCTTAACGAGATTAGCTTTAATGTCAATAAATTTTTAATTGTATTGCATTTGTCCTGCAAAGCTTCTTTTGTTTTTTTTTAATTTAGCTAGACATAAACATTAAGCTGTTTTCATTTTATTTTTTTAAGCAAAATTTCCTCATGTAATTTTTTGTATTTCATTTAGTTTTTTCTTCAAACAATATTTAATAATATGTTATTTTTCAGTAACACTGTTTTTCAAATATTAAACCATATTTTTTCATACTTAAAGGAAAATAGACCTTTAACTTTAAGCTTGTTTGTGTGCTCATGTTAAATTGATAAAGAAAAATTATAATTTAAAAACGGAAATTTCTGATTTTTCAACTATCTCTTTTAGCAAAAATGTTGTTTGATGTTTTTCAATTTGAACTAAATGTATACATTACTATGTTTAATATCATATACCTACAGCTTGTTTATACTTCATAAAAAGTAATACAAACTAATTTATTTTATTCTAAACTATTTGAATTTCAACTTACGTTAATAAGTTAGTATGTTTTATTGATATTTTTTAGATTATATAATAATTAAAGTAGTAATTAATAAGTTTTCAACGAACAATTAAAAAAAAAACTTTAAATAAACAGTTTTGTTTATTTTTAGTGTTATAGTACTGAACTAGCACCATTCTAAAACTATTTTGATTAAGTTTTTAGAATTTAAATCGGAAGTAAAATTCAAAAAATAAATACAACTTTTTCTAGTTTTTGTTAAACTAGAAGCTTAATGAAAAGGGTATAAATTAAAAGTTTAATAAACAAAAATGCCTTTTTATTTTAAAACATGTTTTGTATCTAGTTTTCTAGTTATTACAAAGTGACTTTAAATTTGTCGAAACGACTAAAAAACTAATCAGTAAAACTTGGTTTTGATAGAAATTTTAATAAAGTTAGAGTTCTTTTGCATTTAGCAACTTCAATATTAAATAATCAGTACAGTTTTTAATAAGCTGCCTAATAGATTGTTATATTGATTATTTTAACTTGATTCGTTAAACCTAAAGTTTTATTAAATCTATCGTAGAAAAAAAAATATTCAAAAAAGTTTTTGTTTTTATATTTCTTATGACTAAAGCTAAGTCTGGATTTGTAGTTTAGTATTAAATGTTTTTCCTTAACAGCGTACATTTGGTTATATTTAAAAAATACTAACTACAGAAAAAAAGGTTTTAAATTAAATGTATAGATCATTAGACTAAAAAGTACAATTGTTAAAGTAAACAAACTTTAAACTTTTTTAAGCTAATTTAAGTTCCTGTAATGGAAAAACGGGAATAGGCTAAAACTGCAATGTAGCTTTTTAATATATAGAATAGTTTGTTTTCTTTGATAATAGTCATTAAAAGATATTTTAAGTTGTATCTCATTATCTTTGTTTTAAAAGTTATTAAAGTCCTAATAAAAAACTATCAAATCATACAAGCTAAAGTAGTAAACACTTTGTATAATTATCTTAGTTAGTTTTAAAATACAAAAAAATTAATGTGCATGAAATACAACTATCAACCGTTATTTTTTTTGTTAAGTTTCAAAATATGCTTAATGTTTTCAAGTACATTTATAAACACTAGTTTATATAAACAAAAATTTATTACTAAGAATTTTTTGTATTGTTAAGCTAGATATGCTATATATGACTAAATGTTGTGTCAATATATCAGCAGTGAGTAAAGAATTAAAAAAAAAAGTTAAATGTTACAGCCAACTAACATTTGATAGCAGTTTTTAAAGACACATAAAAACGTTTATTATTTCTAAGTTTGTAATTAGATAACTTACTTTACTTAAACAAAAGTTCCAAAAGTAATTCGGTTTAAGTGTCATTTTTGAAACTGGAGAAAAAAAACGCGACGTTTGCAATCTTTAAAACAGTTAAACTTTAAATTATCTTTAAAATAAAAAATTGAAAAATTACAAACAAAAAACAAATTTACAGCATTTTACTTTAACAGCAGCTATTTATTAATTTTTATCATACTTAACATAAAAAACAGACGTTATGAAAATAATCACTTTTAACTTAAAAAAAAAGTCTTAATAACAAAAAATTGAGACTACAACAGTTCCTCCTTTGGTTTAAACGTAACTTTTCAATTAAACAAAAATAAAACATATTTTCAAAGAGAAAAATTAAATTAATAAAAACTTGAGAAACTACAGCAGCTCCTTCACGCGGATCTCCTTCTCCGAGTAGATCCTCACCAGGAACTCTCCCTCGCTTCCCGCATCGTACGTTGACGGGACCAGCACGTACCTCCCCGGAACAAGCTTCAATTGTGACGTCACCTCCCGCCTGTCCGCGTAGTCGCACGTCATCACCTCCCTGTTGCCGTTGAAGTAGTCGGCGTCCAGCCGGCCGCCGTCGTTGGCGTCCTGTCGATGACGTGTTAGTGTGATGACGTAGTTTAGTGCGATGACGTTTTCGTTGGCATTTTGTTTAAGGCTTTACTAAAACTTTTAACAGTCGTACTTGATGGCCATGAGTTTTTTTTTTGTTATTTTTTGTAAAGAAAAAAAAAAGTAAGTTTTGTTTTCATTCGATAGGTTTTACGTGAGTGATGAACAATTTTTAAGCTGGTAGTTTTTCATTTTTAATCTAAAAAAAGAACAATTAATACACCTTTACTTATCGTAGACAAAAAACAAGTTTGCATACCAGCAACACCTTTTTTCACTTTTCAACAAAGTAATTTCTTCTTATTAATAACATTATTTTTTTTTTATAAAATAAAAACATACGTTCCACAAATGCATGGCCATGAACTCGTTCTTGAGCCCGTAGGGTCTTTTGTTTTGCATCAAGCCAATCACAAGAGAACATTTTCCCTCGTCTTCGGCGTCGTCAAGGTCAGCATCGAAATCATCTGCGAAAAGTTAAATCTAAAATAAATTGCTGCTTTTTGTTACAACTTAAAATAAAAAAGTTGAGACATAACCGGTGATGAAACAAGTAAATAAACAACCTTAATGCCAAGTATAATCTTGAAATAAAAATTCTAACATTAAAACTTCAATTAGCAATTTTTGCCTATGGTTTGTAACCATAAATTTTTTTTAAATCAAATATTACGACCGACAAAACAAAACCTGGCTGAGTGAGCTCGATGAGGTATTGCGGATTCTTCGCGTACGAGTCCACGTCTTCCAGCGATCCTCCCGCGTTTTCGTCCTTCGTCCAAACACCTTTGATGGTGGAAGACAGCCAGCTTTAAAAAAAAGATGATAGATGGTAAAAAATAAAATATTTTAAAAAACACTCAAGAAAATAAGTAATAATAACCATTTTTTTTTTATTTAAGCCAGAAAAAGTTTTTTTTTTACTAATTTTGTGAAAAAAAAAGTTTTTTGCTATGACGTCAAAACTAACCTGTCACTGGTCGGCTTCCCGTCCTCGTCAAAGTCCGGACCGATCGTGCAAATCGTGACGTCATCGTACTCGCATACGAAGTCAATGTACGTCATAAACCACTCGCCGTTGTCCTTGGCAACGTAACCGATGCGGTTCTTGTCTTCGTCGGTGACCTGATCCCACTCGGCAGATCTTTTGAAAATTTTTTTAATTGTTGATGAACAGGAGAGTGTTATTAGTTTAGTTAATTGAAGTATAAAAAAGGGTATATGTATATCAGGCATGTTTTTAAAGTGGTCTTCTCACCAAGCATGTAATAAAACATTTTCTCGTTCAGCAGACCTTGTGGTTGTTAATTTTTGGAGCACTTTTAATTGATAACCAACAGAAGAAGGTGCATTTTGTTTAGTATTCGAGCGTTTGAAAAACTAAAAGTTGCTTGTTAAAATCTATTTTACAGATAGTTTTTTGTCTTGGCTAAAAACAAGCAAGTAAAATGTATGATCATTAACGAACAAATTTTTGTGATCTTTGCCGAGCCTAGCTTAAGTAATCTAATCTAAACTATTACCTATACTTTATAATTTATTATTTTACTTTTCTTGATTTTAGAACAGCTTTTAATTTTGTATAACTAATCTGATGTTTGTCAAAACCTAATTTTACGAGCAGTTTCAAAAATATAGTAACAACTATTATTACAATGATAATTTTCAAGTTTAAAAAGCTACATAAATAGAAGCAGATCAACTTAAAGTGTAACTGACTACTTTTGTAAATAAAAGATCAACTATACTAAGCTGTTACCGGAAAAGCAAAATTAAGTTTAGCTATAAAACTGCATTAGTTTTTTTTTTTCAAAACAAGAGTAGTTTAATTCAATTTTTATTTTTTACGAAGTCAATAAAATTTGTTAGTATAATATAAATATCTACCCGTCGCAGTAACGACCCTTCCACTCGAAGTTGCCACCCCAAGGGTTTTTGACTTTCACCAGACATTCATACCCTCCATTTTTCAATTGCACCTGGAATTAAAATGCTTTTGTTTTATAAAGTAAATTATAAAAGACACTTTGCTTTATAACAGCTTAACGTTAGTTTTTAGCGCAAAAAACATACTTATCAAAAAACTTGTTGTATCTAAACACAAATTCTAACGATGACCGGTCAAACTTTAACAAAGAATAAATCAAAGTTTATTTTGTGGCTTAACATTGTTTTTATTTACTTGATTGAAAAATGTCTATTTGTTTGTAACTATCTGTAAAAAGAGTACGAAATTTGCTTTAAGCGTTTGCAATAAAAAAAACTGTTATTGTTTTAAAAAAAGTTCATAATACTCGAAATCAGACATTTACTTTAAATTTTACAAAATATTGTTTACCACGAAAGCGCCGAGGACTGAGTACACGTGACCCGAAACCAGTCCTGACGCGTGGTCGATCCCCTCCTCTCCCGAACCACCCTTGCTGCTGACCCCTGCCGCCACGAACGTGTTCGTTCTCATCGCCCTGTTGAATGTTTGCAATGATGGTAAATAATATTGAAATAAGGAAAACTTTATAGTAGGAGCGTTGCTACACTTTTAAAAGTAAACAGTTTAAAGTTTGATTGAACAGAAGCGAACATTTTAAAAGATAAATTTGTTCAAAAATTACTTTTCACCGTTCTAGAATATTTTTTATGGAAGAACAAAAAGCTTCAATAGAAAGTTTTATGAATGCATGTTGACATTTAAAAAGGAAATTATATTAGACGGAAACTAGCATTTTCGAAGATTAACTTGTTTAACAAGTAAGTTTAACCTAAAAAACTTATAGACAGTAATGAAAAAAAAATGTTGAAGCAATTATTTTTAAACTGACGAAATTCCTACAAACGTCTATATAGTTTTTATGTTTTTGTAAGAAATAAAATACTTCAAAAGTCTCATCCTAAAATCGGGCGGGGTGCTTTCTTTGAGCTTTATGGTGATCGCGAGGCCTCCAGTCAGGTCTTCCAATGCCTCGTTGGTCTGGCCGGACTCGCATAGGAAGTAGCAACCCATCAACCTAACATCAAAAGTGTAATGTTTGTTTTTTATCATTTTCTTTTTTGTAAAACAATGAACGCACTAAACTTTTTTAAACAATACACTAGCGC
This sequence comes from Thalia democratica, assembly GCF_965202585.1. NCBI lineage: Eukaryota > Metazoa > Chordata > Thaliacea > Salpida > Salpidae > Thalia > Thalia democratica. The sequence continues at coordinate 22,753 of NW_028140229.1, read as the reverse complement.
TTTATTCATTGGGTATAACTAAAAATTTTGCTCAAGTTTTTTGAAACACTACAGTTTTACTAGCATTTTAAAACATAACAAAACTGTAACAAAGTTTTAAAAATTTTCCACACAAAAGTCATATTAAACTAATTTTACTAACTCTTGTTATGAGTTTTCAACAAAAGACTCAGTAAAAGATCCTATCAAAAAATCAAAGCACAAATACAATTTTTGAAAAAACAATTCGAATAAGCTTCCCCAACAAATAAAAATTTAATGCTTTATTTATATTAGTTTTACAGAACATGAAAAAGCATTCTTATTTGAAAAACAAACTTGGCGTAAGCTTTCTCCAGCAGGCAGATCCAGTACTCGCTGTTGCATGACGAGCGCGCGAAACACAGTTTTCCCTCCACGTGGGGGAGCCTGTCGTCCACGCACACCTCCACCCACCTGCCGAACTGCCAGAACCTGAACCTGAACGCTCCCGTGTATTCCGGCTCCCCGTAGCAGCTCTGGTTGGCGGGTATGATCTTTTGAGATGAAATATCAGATTAATTGACTCGGTCGTTGAGTTTTGAAAAAAGTTTACAAGTATACTGGCTTTTGCTTGTAGGAATAAAGATTTTTTGTTTACTTGTGTTGTTTTTTTAACTTGTATTTTCAAACCATCTTGTTAATTTTCACGACTTTAACTGTAAGTTGTTACACAGCTTGCAATAAATTTTTATTTAGGCTGCTGATACAATTGAAGTTATATTAATCAACTAGCTGCTATTTTTCAACAAAAGTTGCAAAACAAACTTAAATCGCTTATGGTAAGCAAAAAAGTTAAGAAGTTTTGTGCGACAAAAACCATCAAATGCTTGTTTTTATTTTCAAATTATTTACTCACAACTTGCATTCTCTCTTTGGACTGGCAGATGCTGGCGCACGCGGACAGCCACCAGCAGTTGCCAAGCATGCCCTGCACTATGTCCTCGCTACTGGTCCCCCCCTTCACCAGCGTCGGTTGCCAAGTGAACCTCTGAAATTTTTTATTGGGTATTTTGATTTTCGAATTGGTATACATGTTCATAAAGAGCTAGTATACTTCTAAGTTGTTTTAAGCTTTTGTAAAAGTTTCACACCATGCTTTCAACTTTGGTTGCGAAGCGAACCGCTGAAATTTTGCTTTAACTTTGGTTTAACGTTTAGATGTTTGGACGGCAGAACATGTTAGTACAAAACTGAAACATTTTACAGTTGTTTATTTTTAAGTTTTATGCTCTGCTTTTACCGTTGCTTTGTTTGTTTAATAAAAAAAGCTCGGTTTTCAAAAAGTCTTTAAGTTTAAAACTTCCCATTCATTGACGTGAAGCTTCAATAAAACTGCGATAAATTTAAACAAAAGTTTAAAAATCCAACCAACATGGGGTCTCAGCCACTGCACGTAGTCGTAGTCCATCGGGGCTTTCATGCCCTCCTTGTACAACGAATCGATTGTGGCGGGAAAGTTTTGGTCGGCATACACGAGCGTCCTTCCTTGCTCCGCTGCCTCGGTCAACAACTGTTCTCTGACTTTTTCATATTCCTGCGAAAATTGGATTTGAACTGTACAAGTAGCGGGAAGTTGAGTTAAACGAATACAAAGCAAAACTGTGAATTTTAAAATGCCTTACTTTTATTCAGAGAGCTTTTATTTTTACACAAATTTGAACGGTTTCAATTTTCGTGACAAAATGTTTTGTTGTATCTAACATTGTTTTTTTCCAGTAAGCTAGAATAGCTTTAAATTTACTATAGAATTTTTTATTGTTTTTGTTTCTAATTTAAAATATATTTTAGGTTTTTAGTCTGCTCTTTTTTCCGGTCAATTTAAATTCAAAATTAAAGTATAACATTTATTTGTAACATATTTTTCTAAACTTAATCAAAGTCGTTAAATCATAAGAACGTTTTAATAAAAAATCTTTATTTGTGTAAGTGATGTTTAATTTTCATCATAAACTTTAAACTTTTGTACTAAATGAAGAAAAGTATCATCATTAGTTTGTATAAAGTAAACAGATAAAAGTAAACTTTAAAATGTGAGTTTCTGTTATATTAACTACTTTTTAGAAACGCGTACTTTTATAGCATGTACTTAGTATTTGAAAATATGTAAAAATTCTTTTTACTTAGTTTTCTCTGTAATATTTCAGTGGTTTTTTTTACAGCATTAAGTTATCTGTTGATATAACCAAAAAACATACAAGCTAAACATCCATTAAAGTAGGTAGTTGCATAATGAAACAAGTTAGATATATAGAAATTTAAAAAAGAATCTAAGTATTGCTATAAACTGCTTAATAAAAAAAAATGTAAATAGTTGTTTTTACTATAAGTAAAATGTTTATCAGTAAATTTAAGCCAAAAGTTAAACAAGTGTAAAAACTAACAAAAATGTGCATAACTTAAACAGTAAATTTACAACGGTAGGTACCATGAAAAAGCGATATGTTTTTAAATTAAGCTCAGATAAATTTATCTAATGAAATATATTATTACTAATATTAATCAAGTAAAAATTTTACATAGTTTTTTTACGTATAAATTATCTTATTTTTTTTTAATTAAATAAAACTGCTTTTTAAACTTTTTTTACTTACAGATTCTCTGTGTACTTTGTATTTGTTAGAGTCTCGGCCATCTATGTTCAAAACAATCAAAGATGAACTTTGAGCCATTTTAAGTGTTTTTATTTATTACAAAAAGTTTGAACTTAAATATTAAAATTATAACTGAAAACAAGTATTAGTTAAAGTGTTTGAAAATAAACCTTGAGCAAAAGTTTTATGCTGTATTTTTGAACAACCAAAAATTAATTGCAATACATTAAATTTTTTTACGGTTAAAAGTTATTGCTACCAAAAATAAAACTTATTACAATAAAAACTTATTCTGAAAAGTCAAAACGTATCAAAAAAAAAAACTAATTGTTGCTACGTTGAAACAAATTTAGCATTCCTTTACTTTATCATTCGTTTTACAATACAAGTATCAAGTAAGCTCAAAACCATTAACAACTTTTATACGATTAAGCTAAATTAAAACAACTGTTTATCTGAATTAATTACAAATGTAAGCTAACACTAACTAATTCAACAAAAATCGTTTTGTTACTAAGTTTTGTTTTGTTAACTTATAACAGCACATTATCAATAAAAAACACAAATAAAAGGAAATGACGAGGTAACAACAAATCTTAGTCAAATTAAAAGAAACTGTTAATGCTTAGTGGATATGTACTTTACAATAAATTTTAGAGCTTTTTGGTATTTTTTTTACTTCCAAACTTCATAATAAAGAAAATATACTTACTCACGAGTTACCTTTTATCAATATTCCAAAATTAACTAGTGTGATTACTAAAACTATACTTGCGCTTTTATAAGAACTGATTTTTCAATGCTTGTTTAAAATAGATAGCAAAAAATGTTCAAACATAAACTTTTACTTTTACCTTAACGTGTCTAAAAAGTTAGATCTTAATTTTATAAGTGTTAAGTTGTTTTGTAATTAAATGATGAATCTACTATTAAAATTTAATTTCTTTATGTTTAAAAATTTACTTTAAAGCCTTTTCAAAAACTGTATACTTGACATAAAAGTAGTCAAATTTTAATATATGTACTACATGTTCATTCAAAACTTAATTTACATAAGCAACACTTTACATTTCTGCTTAAATAAACAATAATTATTAAATATATTACTGTATTCTAAACAAATTGAATTTCTATTTCACTTAAGCAAAAAAAGTTATAATTTTTTAATTGCAAACTAACATTAAGCATACTATATTATGTGGTTTTAAATTGTCGTTAAACAATAAACAAACTTTAGAAATTACTTATGAAGGGTTTACCAATTGTTGTACCAATTTTAAATATACTTTTTATTTTTACATTTTGTTTATATTAACTAAAAGACTTTTTTTTTCTAAGTTAAACAATACTTTTAGAACTTAATGAAAGTATGATGACTAACATTGTATTATTTACTTTAATATGTGTGAGAACAGTACTTGATAGTATAAATCATTAAATTTAATTGTTTAACAATTTTTTATACACCCTAAATTATCCTTTAATTACCTAGTAGTTGGCGAATTGCTGTTTTATTTTTAATACTTAAAAATTTTGTAATCATTTCGTGTATAAGTGTTACATTTATTACACTACTTTTGAACTATACTACAACACTTTTTCAATTTATCAATATAAGTTAATTGTATTTAGCTTACTTGTCAATAAAAAATAATTAATTAATAACTTATACCATCGGAGAGATTGCAAAAAAATGCAAAATATTTGAAATGTTTGATGTAAAAATATTTATTGGTTTGCTACACAGAAAAGACTTTAATAACAGTTGTTAATTAAGTAATTAAACAGTTTTCAAAATAATTAATTATTATGGTATTAGTAGACTTTTATTGTGAAGATTAACTACAGACTTAAAAGTTTGCGAGGACTAAGTTATTTATTTCTACATTAAGGGCGCAGATTTAACTTATTAGTATTTCAAACTGATCTTGAATAGTAAATTCCTTTACAGCTTTTTCTGCTTCTTGTAACTTTATGTGCTTTTAAAAAATTCTCTTATGGAGAAAATTATTATATTTATGATGAAACCAATCTAAAATGCGACGATGATACGGGCTTTTCAGCCTCAGTCCATAAATATTCGACATTGAGATAAGTAGCATGTAGTTTTTCTTTAGTTTATAGATTTTTAATTTAATGGGAATCAGGATTTGTCCCTACTTTATAAATAATGTTTACATTTATTTAGAATAAAGCACGAGGAAACAATGTTTTACATTTAAAAAGCATGTTGGATGTTTTAAAAACATGTTGGTATGAACGTTGCATAACATCCGAGTTTATATATATATACATATATACTTGAGTTTAGCTGTAGCAACAAGCAGCTGACAACGTTACTTGTTAATTCTTCAGCTTTTGAAGATATACACTTCTCAGTGAACTCCAGCTTGTAACAGCTAAGAGTTTACTTTTATTATTTTTATTGATGTCTACTGTATTTTAAAGGAAAAGTAATAAATTTTTTAATTAACTCTCTCCTTGAACTTTGATTTTTATACAGTTTTATAATCTTAATACGTTTTTTGCTTACAAACTTTTTTGAACTTTTTATAACAAACTTACCAGTTCTTTATTTACGTTATTATTACATTGTCCTATCAGTAAACAAATAAGTGAAATGAACAAAACTTCAAAAAACAGTCTAAGACAAAAAATAAGCATCTTTTGAGTAATTCAAACTTTACACCGAATAACAGTGTCTGCGGACTTCAGTAGCATCCTATGTGTTGAAAATCGACGTTTATGCTATCTTAAAAGGTTCACGAAATAAAAATGTTCAGACTTAAAAAGCAAATGTTTATTTGAAAAAGAATTAAAAAAAATATATATAAGTAGGAAAAAATAAGTCTGGTAGTTTTTGGCATAAAAACTTATCAGAACTACATCAGACTGATAAAGATCAGGTTTTTTGTAAGATAAAGTAACAACATTCCATTATTCTATGAAAGTACAAAAAAAATCAGAAAGTTTATTGTGTTTAAAGGACTTTTTGGTCATAAGTTTAAAGCTTAAAAGAAATTACTGTAAAAATTAGAAAAATAAAAACAAAGCTAAGTTTACAAAATAAAAATGTTTTATACAAAAAGCGCTAAAGAAAACGTAAATTTAAAAAAGATGCGTAAAATCTGTTAATCAATAGTTGATCAAAGCTAATCAAAGATAATATTAGTTAGAAAACTTTACTTAAAATTAAAACATAAACTTAAAGTATTATTATGAAGAGTTTAGTTTAGTTAAGTTAATTTTAGTACAATAAAAGTGTTTTTAAACTATGTTTAATAATTTTATTAAATTAATATTAACATATACTATATAATATTAGCAAATAATCGATATTAACAATATCGTGTATTTTACTTAAGTTTTACAAAGCTCTTGTATGAGTTTAACCTGGCATAAGTCTTTTAAGTGGTTTTAACATAAATTTTTTTAAATTTTTTTTTAAAGTTTTCATTTTTTTGTTATCTATAATTTATTACAGTAATATAGCTCGCTATGTTTTTTTGTAAGTTTTAGTCTGCATTATTAAACATAAAAACTAGTTTTACGCTGGTTTTTGCACATTGTCAAAACATTTAAAAAGTTTTTTAAATTTGTTTTGCTGTGACAATGAGTAAATAAAAGTCAAAGTAATTTTGCAAAGTTTTAAATTACTACATTAAACAAACATGAAGTTGTTAATAAGTTTTTTATGTTGTTTTACCTAATATGAAAGTATTAAACACGCATTTGCCAACTAACACTAAAACTTATAAATTTTACTGAAACGCAGAAGCTTCATCCCAAGTAGTACCTCCCCCTGCGGCCGCTCTCAACTCCCCTCGGGCTCCTCAAAACGTGCTTTCTCAGAACCCTCCTCCCCGAAAACCGCACCTGCTCGTGCTGGAACGACCAATCAACATTACTTTCTTCAGCCAGGAAAAATTTCCTCACATTCTCGCTAATTTCGCCGTAGTACGTCTCGAAAACTTTCCCTCGTCTGAAACAGGAAGAAGTCGTAGGACCGCGACGCCCGGTCCGCCCAGACCACCCCGACGAAAGCGCCGTGGGCCGCGAAGCAGCCGCACACCGCCGATTGGACCATGTCGGCGAGCAGCTCGTCGCCTGAGGAAATCCTGACGCCTGATTGGTCGATGGCGAGTTTCGCTCCGACGATGCCGCACGCCTTCCTGACGCTCCTCTTCATTCTGATCCTCGCGGTGATCTTGGAGACGTCGACGAGGTCTTGCATCTTCTCTTTAGTTTCCTCCAAAGACTTGAAGCAGCCGATGTAGTCGAGGTTGAGATCCATGTTGTAATACAAATCAGTGGTGAAATGTTGTATATCTAATCAAGAGTTTGGTAATAAAACAAGTCGTGTTTGTAGTGATGAATTGAAAAGAAGATTGTTTGAATTTTTACTCTAATATGATATAATATAACGAATTGAAATTTTTTTTTTATTTTAACTTTAAGCTGTTCGAAGGTTTAAAAGATTTTTTTTATAATTGTTTTATACTTTTAACTTTTTCAACAGAAAATCTCCTAAGGACGTTCTTAATTTTATGTCAAAATTTTTTATAGGTTTAGTTCTAATTAGACGTATTCATAGTAAGTAACTTAACATAAATTTTTACTTATAAATCAAGATGCATGTATTACGAAATACGTTTTTTAAATGGTAGAACAATTAAACGTATAATTGAAAAAAACATAAGTGTTAAACAATAGCTATAAGTTGTGCTTTATGATACTGTCTTATATAACATCGAAATAAAAACGTTATAGAACTATAGTATAATTAAAGTATAACTTTCTTGCTTATAGTATTAACAAATCATTTTGAGCAACTGTTGTATAGAATTAAGAAGAGGCTCAAGCCTTATAGTATAAATCTATTTAAACTAAAAGATATTATATAAATCATGATATTGCTTTCTTTATTTTTAACCCAAAATTCGTTTAATTTTTTTTTACTTATTTTTGTAAGTTATACATTTTTGTAGCTGATGTGTTTTCTACTTACTGTGAATAATAAGTACAGTTTATGGTAAATTTTTTTTATTTTAACTTATCTAATTTATATTTAAATATTATTAGTAATATTAAGACACTAAGATTTATACTTGTTTGTTTCAAAAAAAATTAAAGAAAAGTTTTAAGATAAGATGTTTAAACTTTTTTTCGACTTTATATATATTATTACTGGTTAAAAGGTGTATAAACTATGTTTTATAAGCTTAAAAGCTGCCAATCTAGTAGGATAAAGTTCCTTAATGTCCATATGTTTAACTTTATAACTTACTTGCTATAGTGTTAACTGAAATAACTAACTTTTGATAAGTTTTAAAGCAGATTAAAGATAATAAAATTTTAGTTTAGCTGAAAAAGTTTATTCAATCTACTTCGACTTTCAGGTGTTACCTATAATACGCCTATTTTAGCTATTCATTCTTATATCTCTACTGTATTTTTTCTTATTTAAAAATGTTTTATCTATAAAGATTAGAAATAACATAAACATTAAGAAAAAAAAGAAGTTTTAATAACTGTTTATAATTTTATATCCCTTTATAATTTTTGTAATTTTAGTTTACACTAAGGCTTCAAGAATATAGTAAAATGTTTTAGTTTATAGTCAGGGTAAATTAAAAAAACAATTTAAATAAGGTCATCTTTAATATTTTTATTTAGCATTATATATCGTATAAACTGTTTAATTAGATATCGTAATCTACTGGTATAAAAGCTAATTGATTAAAATTTGTGTTTTCGTTTGTTTTTACGCTGTTTAAATATTTCTGAAACAATTATTGTCATTTAAAAATTCTAAAATATTTTTCTTTGTTTTTGTCATAAGCAGTTAATTTGTGTTAATCTGGACAAAAAATGAAATGATGTCTACCATTTTTTGTATATCTGTCTATAATAAATAAAGTTAAGCTGTACAGAATTGTAAACGAAAATTTTTATAAAACTCAATTTTTTTAAACATGTTTCTAACAATTGATAGTGCGTGAAAACGTAACCAAATTTTAAAAATTAATTATTTTAATGACACATAAAGATATTAAAAACTAACTGCTTTGGTTGCGCATTTAAACACGCTTAAATATAAATTTTTAAGTTTAAGCCAAAAAGAATATTAGAAAACATTCTTAATCATTTTTAAATGATAAAAGCTGAAGCTTTTGAGTTCTAAATCCTTAAAACTTGTAGTTAAATACTTTTGAATAGCCCAGTAAATAATGTTAATTTAAAAAAATACAATATTCAGATACGGTAGATTTTAAACTAATATATACAAAGAAGAAAGAATGTAAAACTTTTCCTGCTTAAAGTTATAATACTTAGTAAGTATATGAAATAAAAAATTATTCTGATATATCGGTGTTCAGTTTTTTAATTACTCTATCTAAAGAAAGTAATTTATTCGACTACAAAACTAGAATAATTAGTTAAATTTTTAAAGTTCGTGGTATAAAGAAATGAAAGTAAATAATATTTTTCTAATGAAATAAACTACTTTGTATTAAACGAAGTAGTAGCACTTCGGTAACTATAACTGTTGATGACAAAAACTTTCACTAAAAATTTTTTTTTGCCGACTATTACTTAAAAACACGTGATCGTCAAAGAAAATGCTTAAATGTCTTTAAAGTTTCATAAATTAACCTTGTAAAATTAAAAGTTCTAGTTGTAAACAGAAGAAGTAGAAAAAGTCACATGTTTGAAATACAAACTTACTAGTAAAATTGGTATACAGCGATTTTCTTTATTAACTTTTTTTTATAAATAAACTAGTATAAGCATTCTGAGATTTTATTCAAATTGTCACAATAACTACTAAGTAAAAAACCGAAAATACTTATTTATCGTAATATAACAATACAAATTTCTATATATAGTTTTTTAACTTTTGTTATTGGTAGAACGAGAAACTTTTATTAAACACGTTATACTTAATAAGTACTAAACGTTATTAGAATTAAAAATTATACATAAAACTTTTCAAATACAAACATTGTGTTAGTCCTGCACGTTAACTTTATTTTATCTAAATACTATAAACAAAAATGAACTATTGTAAAGGTTATCTAAACTTTTAATATTATAAATAAAATTTCACAGTTAAAAAAAAAATTAAAAAAATTTGTTTTTAAACTTATTCAAAACATTTTCATAAACAAGCTTGTTAATATTTTAAAGTATAAAAAATTCTATGACGAAAGCTATTAAAAAATTATTAGACTTAAAGTTACTAAAACAACTTTTAAATATCAACTTTTGTTTCATTTACTTACCGAGGTACTTAGTCATTGCTTGATCATTACTTTATTAAATTTATTAAATGAATGAAAACAAAATCGTTATTCTATACAAGTTATACAAAGTCATTCACTTCCTTTGATAGCAAGTAGTTGCAATCGAAACTGAAATTTACATTTAGGGAAGTTCCAAAAAAACTTGGTTGTTTTATACTTACAAACATAAACTTTAGTACTTTAAATTCTTTTTTTAGTTTCATGAAACTTTTTTTAAAAAATCTATTTTTATTAAACCTAGATTTCAAATATTTAAAAAAATGCGGTTTACTGAATTATGTTAAGTTGTAGTTATAAGTAAACATAAACTCCTAGTTTTAATTTTAAATTAGTTAACTTTTATAAAGTATCTACTGATTTAAATAAAAAGAGTTTCAAAAAGGTCGTCAATTTCAATAATTATAACAAACAAGTTTTGCTTTAAATATTTTTTGACTGTAAAAAGATTTAGTTACGGACTTTCTTAACTTATACAATTTATCTTCAACATTAATTAATGCTAGATGTTTTAACAAATAGAAAGTTAACTTAAATCCATTACGTTTTATGTGACTGAACAGTTTTTTTTATTTAGATTCCGTACTACATATCGGTAACGCATTTATTTTATCAACTTAAATAATTTACTGTTATAAAGTATTCTTTAATTAAAATTTCCTTAAACAAATCCTATTTACTTGATGACATGAATTTAAACATACATATAGACATTAAAAATGTTAAGATTTCAACGTAGTATTTTCTATAACTAACTTAAACTTTATATGTTTAAAATTTACAGTTTAAGGATTTAAAAATACTTTAACGTTGATTAATTTTATCTACCTTTTTTATTACTTTTTTAACTTTTGTGTTCTTGACTTAAAGCTTTACAATAATAAATTTAATAAAGTTTTTAAAGCATTTAAAATGTGTATTTGTTACATATAAGTAAGTGTTGTAACTGTGTTAAAAACTTTAACTAAAAAGTAACTTAAACTAAAGAAATCAACATAAGAATGCTTGTTAACTAAAGGTTGAACGTACCAACAAGTTAAATAAAATACGAACCAAGTATATGAATATGCTTTTTCTTAAAGTAATTGTTACCTTTACTTTTTAATACAACAAGTTTTGGAATGGTTTTGTCAGTAATATTTAGTTCTTGTTACAAACGTTTCTATTGTAAATCAGTTTTATAGTTTTTATTGGTAGACATGCACAAAAATCACTTCATTCTGAAGTTTTTATTGCAAATCTTTTTTACAGCTAATTTATTTAAAGAATTAAGGTTGTGCTAGTTAAAAAACTATCAAAAAATGTATTACTTTTAAATTAACTTTCGAAATTTAAAAAATGAATTAAAAGAAAAGAAATAATGTCAAAGTTGAAGTTTAATTGCTTTAATTTTCCTGTTTACTGGATAAAAGTAGTTGGCTTCCGAAATCGTTTTACAACCCTCATTTATTTACTAAAGCTGCTTGATAAACATGTTATAGTTTTCTTTTATTTATTAAAGTTTTTATTATTTTTTTTAGCAAACAATTGAACTATTATTAATATATGGTTATTAGTCAGTAGTTAGTTATGAATAAATTTGATAAAAAAATTAACTGATAAAATTAAAGTCAACAGCTTTTTTAAGAATAGCAATGAAAAAGTTGCAGTTTTTTATCTTTATTGTTTTGTGCATAAGTTTTGCTACAGCTTGGTAAGCTTTTAAACTGGTTTTTATTAAAAAAAATACTAAAATTATATGTTTAAAAACTTATTTTACATTTAAAATTCACAAAAAAAAAAGCAACATTTTATTTCAAAAAAGTATTAGTCTTCTTTTCGAAATTATGCTTAAGACCAATTTTTGTAAATAACCTTTTGGGAACAGAATCAAAAATTTTTATGGTATTAGTCCGACTTTAGTCATTAAAAATTAAAAGAAACAATAACTTATTTTAGATCACATCGTACTTATTTTATACAATACAAAAAAAAATCATGCCGATAAAAACTACTATTGTGCAAACTTTTTTTTTTACTTTTTTTTTGAAAAGCTCTTAACCAATCAGGAGGCGTCGCCGTCGAAGCCCGCCACCGTGCGACAGGACCCCGTGTTCCTGGTACTGGGGCGGTTGCTCGGCAACCTGCGGTCCCGGCACCCAAAAGCCGGTTAAGACGAGGAGCCAGGGCAGGTGCGGAAGCTGCAACATGCCGGGACCGAGGGGCTGCAACAACAGGGCATGTCCAGGTTCGAATATTAATATTGTTTTGTATGTATGTATATTCAGTATTATAACTTCACAAAGTATAACGAGTTATAGTATGTATAGTTTACGGCTTCAAGTGTTTAGTTTAGGTAGCAAAAAGACGTTTACATTTGAAAATTGCAACTTGCCATTTGAAAATTAAATTTCTTAGCTGCTTTTGAGTGCATGACGTAGAGTCGTAGATCGTGCAAATTTTGTTTTGCCAGCATAAAACTTGCGCAAAGTTATTTTTTGCAACTATAAAACTAAACACAAAACTAATAATTTCAGTCGACTGCGCCTACGGTTCGTGGGGCTCGTGGGGCGCGTGCTCCCAGTCTTGCGGCGACGGGGGCACCAGGACCGCGTACCGGCCGAAAACGAGGCAGGCGGCTCACGGGGGGCGGCAGTGCAGCGGGCCGTCCACGAGGACTGAACCGTGCAACCGAAAGTGCTGCCCGGTCGACTGCAAGTGGGGAGAGTGGAGCGAGTACGACCGGTGCTCGGCGACGTGCGGAGGCGGCGGCCAGGTGAGGAGGAGGGAGGTTGCGGAGGCGGAGGTTTGCGGGGGAAAGTGCGAGGAGAGGGCGGAGGAGATGCGGCCGTGCAACTTCAACTGCTGCCCGAGGGACTGCAAGATGGGGCAGTGGCAGAACTGGGGTAAGAAAGCTCATTTTTTAATGACAATTTTTATTGATTTTTTAACAGTTTTTAAACTCCTTTGGCTGATAGTTTCTATTTTATTTGAAATCTTTTTCCGTGAGTAACTTCAGTTGTTTAAATACTTTATAATCTTTATTGAAACTCGAAAAAAGTCAAAATCTACGAAAAAATTCAAGGTCTACTCAATGATTAAGTTCCTATGTTTCACACAGCTAGTTATACTCATTTTTTTTAAACAAACGTTCAGGAGAGTGCAGCGCTTCTTGCGAGGGCGGAACTAAAACGCGAGTCCGAGTCCACGATATCGAAGCCGACTGCGGGGGGTCGGAGTGCGACCAACCGCTGCAAGAAACCCGGCAGTGCAACACCGGCTGCTGCCCCAAAGACTGCCTATGGTCTCCGTGGAGCGAGTTCACCACTTGCGACGTCACGTGCGGCGGCGGCATCATGACGTCATCGCGCTACGTCACCCAGGAGGCGGTTTGCGGGGGGAAGGAGTGCCAGGGAGCGTCGTACAAGTCCGAGAGGTGCAACGAGCAGTGCTGCCCGAGGGACTGCAGGTGGAACGACTGGCGGGAGTGGGGAGAATGTTCCAGAAGTTGCGGGGAAGGGGGCGTGAGAAACAGGTACGGCAATAAAAAGTTGAATTGTTTTTCTTATCTTTGTTGTTTTGTACATAAACTCTTTACCAAGCTTGGTGAATTTTTTTGCTGCTTTAATGAAGCATAAGTTTTTCGACTAAAAAGGTCATAACTTAAGTTTTACACCACATTTTACAAAACATTTCACAAAATTTTTTTATTTCACAAAACAATCGATTCATTTATTTTAAATCAATTTTAACTAGCTTTCTATCACGTACTCAGGTACCGGTCGCTCGCTTGGGCCGAGAGTTGCGGCGGCGAGCCGTGCCAGGGGTCGGGTCGCGAGGCGGAAGCGTGCAACGAGGAAGTATGCTGCCCGGTCGACTGCCGCATGTCGCAGTGGAGCGAGTTTTCCCGTTGTGACGTCACTTGCGGTGGCGGCAGGAGCGTGAGGAACAGGGAGGTTGTTGTCGCTTCTCAGTGCGGGGGAATCCCGTGCAGCGAAACGTTGGAGGAGGCGGAGGAGTGCAACACGGAGGTGTGCGTGATCGACTGCCAGTTGGGCGAGTGGAGCGGGTGGAGCGAGTGCTCGGAGGAGTGCGGAGGCGGAAGGCAGGGCAGGGAGAGGGCCGTCGTCAGGGAGGCGGAGAACGGGGGCGAGAGTTGCCATGGTGAGCTGGTCGAAGAAAGGTCTGATTTTGTTTGTATCATTTACGTTTTTGTTTAAAATATAAGTTGCAAAAAAAGTTTAAAAGCTTTGAAAAATATTTTCTTTAAACTTTTAAGTAAAAACTGAAAAAGAATTTTTTTATGTAAGACGAGAGTTTTAAAATAATTTAAAAATTTCAAAAATACAGAGACTGCAACACTGATTGCTGCAAAGTTGATTGTGTTTGGGAAGAATGGTCAAGTTGGTCACAGTAAGTTTTATTTGTACATTTTTTTCTAGGGCTAGATGTTTGTACTCTGCTAACATTTAATGTTCAGTTTTGACTTAAAAATACTTTTTATATAAACAATAGGTGCACCAAATCGTGCGAAGGTGGGAGCAGGGAAAGAAACAGAAAAATTGTGACAAACTCCACGTGCGGCGGGGATCCTTGTGTTGGGGAAAATACCAAAAATGAAATTTGCAACGCTCAGTGCTGTCCAGGTAGTTCAATATATTTTCGTATAATTAAACTTGTTGTATCATTAACTGCTTATTAACTATTAATAAATTAGTATTAATTTAAATTTCTAGTGAGTTATACCATTCTGATAAGGTATTTATATAGTGAAATAAATTTAATACTTTTATACTTTGGTCTTTCGAAAATAACTAATCGAAAAATAAAACCGTATGAATACTCTATCAGTTTATTCACTAAAAATTTATAGTTAGCTTTGCAAACTTTTGTTAATTTTTAAAAAATTTTATATAAACAATTTATAAACCACAACGAACATTTTTCAAACCAAAATTTAGTTTTTGAACTAAGCTCAAAATTTTTTTTTAACAGTCGACTGCGTCCTGTCGGAATGGGGCGCGTGGGGCGAGTGCTCGAAAAGCTGCGGGGTCCGGGGAACTTCCGAGAGAAGCAGAGACGTTATGACGTCACAGTCGTGCGGAGGAAGGGTGTGTGACGTCACAGTTGAGAGGAAGAGCTGCAACGTGGTGTGCGGGAACGGAGGGCTCGTCGACGACACCAAGCGGATATGCGATTGTTTGCCCGGCTGGCAGGGAGAATGCTGCTTGCAGGGTTTTGATATTTTGTTGTAATATTTTTAGTTTTACTTGAGGCTAAAAAACTATAGTTCTTAAACTTAGCTAGTTATGATGTTTTAAAAGAGTGTGATGTAAAACGCTTGAGTAAATAAGTTAAGAAAATTTTAATATATTTTCTTGGCAAGGACACTGGTGTATTTATTTGACGGTGCAAAACCAATAGTGTTTCTCAGAGTTACAATAAACATTTATTTTGATTAAACAACTCTAAAATTTACATTAAAGAAGTTTATAAAATTATAAAAACTTATAAAATGGTATTAAGATAAAAATACAAATAGAAATAAATTTCAAATTAAATATCTTGAAACGTTTTTAATATGTCTTTTGCATCAAAAAAAAGTTGACTAAATGTTTTTATAAACAAAATCAATTTTATAAACAATAAGTATCTGTTGTCACAGACACAGACGAGTGCAGTGAAGGTTCTCACAACTGCAACGATGCAGCGGAATGTATAAACACTGTGGGCAGCTTCACATGTCACTGCATACCCGGTTTCCATGGTGACGGTGTTGTTTGCAAAAGTTAATATTTGTTTGTTTAACATTTATAACAATAGTAGTACTGAATAAAACTTGTGTACAAAAAAAATTTAAGTAAGCAGATATAGAACTTTTAACTTTTATCATATTTGTAATTCATTTTTTAACTTTTCTCGAGCCAAAATACTCTTTTAAAAGTATTTACTTATAAAACTTATTTAACTTTGCTTTAAAATTTACTTATAAAACCCGTAAATTGTACTGAAAAGTATGAGAGTCATTATTCTAGCTAATTTAAACAAATTCGTGAATTCAGACATAGACGAATGCAGTGAAGGGTTGCACGATTGTCATGACGACGCGACTTGTGTGGACACTTTCGGTGATTTCGAGTGCATCTGCAAACCTGGTTTCCATGGTGACGGAATTAACAAGTGTTTAGGTGGAATATTTATTTTTGAGAAAGTTTAAACAAGAATCACTAATAGTATTTCTCTTTTTGTAAAGCAGTAATGTAATAAAGGTATACTATCAAAATCCAGCTGCGTTCTTAATCCACCTTATTTTTTTTTAGTTATTAATTAATTTTAAATATTTATGTTTTTTTTTCACTATCACTGATACCCCTAACCCTTACCCTTGATCGGTAAGCGGTTTTAGAATTTGACTGAGTGGGTTTTGATCGGGTGGACTTTGAACGTGTCCCGTAAAAAAATACTGTTACTTAAATTAATAAGTCTTTAATTTGATTTTACGAAAAAAAGAAAATAAAAATCAGAAAAGGTACTACAATAGTATTTATTTACGAATTTATTTTCATAAACTATTTTTTAGACCAAAATATTTGTTCCTCAATTGAACACGGTTGCCATAGTAACGCCACTTGTATAAGTTACCCGGATGAAAGCTTCAAATGCAGATGCAACTACGGATTCCAAGGAAACGGAACAACCTGTGAAGGTATTTTAAGTTGTTAAAAGTCAAGTATTAAAGAAAAACAATAACAAGAACTAAGCTTTTTTTATTCATAAACGTGACTAAAACTTGCTAATTAATATACTTTACTTTGATAACCTTTTTATTATTTCAAAAACACTTTCTCCAAGATGTTGACGAGTGTGTAGAGCAACTGGATAATTGCAATCACAAAGCTACCTGCCTCAACAACCACGGTAGTTTTTCCTGCCACTGCGTGGAAGGTTACCATGGCGACGGCTTCGATTGTCACGGTTGGTTTGATATGTTATTTTTTTATTGAAATAAGTACAAAACTGTCATTATATACTACTATATTTTAAACAATATTAGCAACTTTTTACTAGAACGTCGATGCAAATTTTTTTAAATGGTTACATAAAGTTCATTTTGTTTTATTCACATTCATGTACATAAACATTTAAGCTCAAACCAAAAAAAATATATGAAAAAAAAAATCTTAAAGATACGTACTTATTTTAAAATGAACTATCTTTTCTGTAAAATAAAAAAGAGCATTATTTATCATCTTTCAACTTTGTTTTCAGATACGGATGAGTGCGAATCGGAATCGACCAATGACTGCAATTCGGTTACGGCTGACTGCGTCAACCAACCAGGAGAGTTCATGTGTGTTTGCAAGCACGGATTTGTCGGTGACGGTCGCAACTGTACTGGTTTGTTCTGACTTTAAATAACTTTCTTAAACAAAGTTTTGGTGTAATAATCTTTTTGGCAATTAATTTATGTTTTTTTTTTCCGACTGTAAATACTTGAAGTTTTTTTTTTTTTTTTTACTGTAACTTATCGTTTTAGGTTTAAATTCTCCAAGTTTAGTTTTGCTAAGAAATATGAACTAAGTACGTATATACTTTTTTAATTCTGGACAAGACGTTAAAAGTTATTCAATTGGTGCGCGACTCGATAACCGAAAGGTTTTTTCGTGCACCAGGTCCTAGGACCAAATATTTTGAACGCTTTTTTTGTTGTTTAATTAAAAATAATAATTCGATACACACAAAAAGTATTCATTACTAACGATTTTTCAAACTTCTTTTTTAATAACTCTAAAATGCGTACTTAAACGAGAGTGCGTAGTCAAGCTACTGTATAGATTAGCGAGAAGTGACTGTACATACTATATACTTATGACGGTAAAACTTTAATTTAAGCCTTTAGGTAAAACTTTTGATTTTAAAAAGTTCAATGAAAAACTTAAAAAAGTTCTAAACAAAATTTAAAGAGATCAAAAACAACCAAAGTTAAATTGTGCACTGCAAGGTTACTGAAACAAGTTATTTTAAAAGATTTGAACGAATGCTTGGATGGTGACGCAAATGCATGCAGCAGCAATGCAGAATGCACAAACAATTACGGAAGTTATCAGTGTCATTGCAACGATGGTTTCAGTGGCGATGGAACCAACTGTTATGGTTCGTTTTATTGGTTGTGATTTATTGGTTTGTATTTTTTTCTCTACAGATTTAAGTATACTTGTGTATAATAATAAAATCTTGTTTTTTGTAACTTTTGTAAAAAAATTTTAGCTAATTAAGGTTGAAACAATTTTTTTTTAAACATAGTAGCTAACAAGTACTACGAGCTTTTGTTAGGTTTGATATACTTTAACCTAATGCAAAAATTTTTTTACTAAGAGAGTAAAAAATTATAAACCATTGTTACATAAGCAAACGGTTTTTAGTTGTTCTAATTAACAGAAACAGTCATACTTAGTTATATTAATAAAAAGATAAACTCAAAACGGATCACTAAATTTCAATACAAAAATGTAAAATTTGAAGATATCGACGAGTGCGCAACAAACGATCACGATTGTGACGTAACAAAGCTACGAATTTGCAGCAATTTGCCGGGAAAGTACGAATGTGTGTGTCAGCAGGGTTACGCTGAAAACGAAAACGGAAACTGCACAAGTAGGATGTTGTTTCTATTGGCTACATGACAATTTAATTCGGAAATTTTAAATTATTAAAAAAATGTAATACCATAGTCAAATAAGTAATACACATTTAAAAAAAAACGGTTGCAGATCTAATTTTTAAGATTATGATAGCAAAACATAAAGCGAAAAAAATAGTTATAAATAGATATATTTAAAAAATTCTTAGTTTTTTTCTACTTTCAAACTAATTTTAGCCATATGTCAACAGATACTTTAATTGTTTCAAAAATAAAAGAATATTCTGTAGATAATAATTAGACCTTCATAGATTTTCTTATTTCGAATATCTTATACTTTTTTACTTGTGGTCCTATAAACTTTTTTTTTTTAATTTTAATTGTCAGAGTTTGAATTATCGTGCATCCGTTTTTATTAAATAATTTTTTTAATAAAACTTACGCACTCAAGAATCTCAACTTAATATATGTTGCTACAAAAGCTTGGGAACTTCAACCAAATGTATTTTATTTTAATTCATTAGTTTATAGTTAAATACCTTAACTTTTTTTTGATACAGTTCATTCTGTAGCTTTGTTTTAAAAGTTAAAACTTTTATCTTACTTAGTACTTAAATTTTTAACCTCATTTTATAAAAATTTGCCCACTTTTCAGACATAAACGAATGTGAATTGAAATTAGATGAATGTTCCTCAAACGCTGAATGCACCGATACTATCGGTTCTTACAAATGTTCCTGCAAAAAAGGATTTGAGGGAGATGGGAAAGTTTGCACTCCGATAGGTATTTTACTTCAGTTAGAATAGAAACAAGTTTTTTTTTCTGAAATCTTTGTTTTTAGAATGCATAGTTTCTTTATTAGTCTGTAAACAATTAAGGTATTGGTTTTAAAGCAAAGAAATTATAATTTTTACCAAAACAGACGTAAATAAAAGTTTATGACAGCAATAACCATAGGCTTTCGAAACTTCTAAAGAATTATTATTTTTCAAAAAATTTTGTTTTAATAGAAATTTAATGTCTTTAAAAACTAGATAAATTTTTCAGCAGCTATCAAAGCATTAAAAGATCTCATTAACCAAAACATCCCATAATTTATAGGGTTCAAGAATTTCAAATGGTGCCAGGGTACGGGCGATCCTCATTACACCACTTTCGACGGCAAGTATTACGATTACTACGGCACTTGCGTGTACGATTTCGTAAAAACTCACCTGGAAGGAGTCAACGACGATTACGAGCTCAACGACAAGTTCGATCTGCAGGACTTTCACATACAAGTTCGTTTCAAGATGAGAGTAATTTCATTTTTTATTCAAACTATTTATGGTGAGTCTCTTACAAGTAAAAATAAAACATTGTAGTTAAGTTTTTACTACTTATTGAAATCTTTTTTATAGGTTAAACAAAAGATATTCAAAAATATTTTTTTAGCTTCAACGACTTACAACAACTTTTTTGATTTGTTAAAGTTTAGTAACCTGTTGTAACTATTAAAAACGTTTCTTAACAAAAGTTTGTATTTTACATTCATTTTGTTTCTAAATTTTAGACGCACTAATAAAAGTTTAACAATGTATTAATGATTTAAACTTTTTCTTAAAAAAATTAGACTTTAATGCAGAGTTTCACAAAGTAGGTGAGATCGTCCCCTCGAGAGCAAATTTAGCTATCAGGGTAATAACCAGTAAGTGTACAAAAAGTAAACTACTAATCAAAAAGTAAAAAGGCGATATCTAAAAAAAGATCGACTGTATTAAAGTTTACTTTTTCTATTAAGTGGCGATTATGAAAGGAAGTCCTGATTGGTCGTAAACAAGTACAAAACATGAAACCAAACTAAATAGTGTTTATGAAATGAAAGAAATAAATCATTTTTAACCAGAAAATTTTAAAAACAAACAGGTTGAAAATGAGTACAGATACGGAGTTACTCGCGTTTCATGGTTCAAACAAGCCTTCATCAAATTTGAAAACATAAACGTCAACATACGAAAAGGAAGGAATGTCATAGTTAGTTATTAGTCTAGTTTAGATAAAACAACATTTTTTTATAGTTTCTATACCTAATATCTAAAATTTTACCTTTAAACTTCCGGGTTCAAGTTGTAGAACTAATTCTCAAACTAAACAAAAGCTTCTAAGTTTCTTTTTTTTTCTACTAAATTTTTTTAACTAACCTAGAAAATTTTAGGTTGCTGGTCAAAAAGTAAACCTCCCTTACTCATCTCCAAGCAACCAAATAACGATTCGTCTTAGTGGGAGCAACGTTGTCATAGAAACCAACATCGGTCTGACGGTGTATTATGACGGAAATTCAGTTTTCAAGATCCGTCTTGCCAACGCCTACGGTGGACACGTGTCAGGTCTCTGTGGTAACATGGACGGCAACCCTAACAACGACTTAACGTTGCCTAGCAACCCAAATCAATTAGTAAGTTATTCTAATCAATTTTTCAAAAAAATTAGTTATATAGTTAAACTAAAATGTTTAAAAAAGTATTCATTTTTTGGTATTAGATTATTTTTTATTCATAACCTTTACAACAAGTTCGTTGTTTTTTTTTTTAATAAAAAATTTATTTTGCTTGTGATTTCCTATAATATAATCTGCAGGTATCTCCGAATCAGTTTGGAGATTCTCAAACTAGTGGAGGAGACAAAACGAGGTTGCAAAATTTTAATATGCTTGGCTAAGTATTTTTTAGTATCTTTTGTTAGTCAAAAGTCTACTAACTAATTTGTGCAAAGTTTATTATCAAAAGATACTTGCTAGTCAAGATTTAGAAGATCTAAAAACTCAGTATAAAAAAAATAACTTTTTTTTTTTAATTTCATGAAATACCTTCAACAAAACACAACACTGTGTATGATTTTACTTTTTAGAAACTGAACTTTTTGTTATCATCGTTCATTTCGCTTATTTAATGCTTCTTAGTTTAAACACCAGCTAAAAAACCAAGTATTAAAATCTACATCTTTAAACGTACGAAACTCTGAAAAATTCAACGTTCTGATTTATTGTAAACTATTACAGATGTTCTTACGGAAAAGAGGTCAGCAATGAGTGTTTCGAAAGAAAGACTTACGAAGAAAAATGCAACATTTTAAACGATGACATGTTTAAAGAGTGCAGGAGGTCTATAAGTGCCGTTGAACCTATTAAGGTTTAAGGATATTTTTTAGTTTTAAAGTTTCCTACAAGTGTTGAGTTTTCTTGTCAATTAAAGGTTTTAGACATTAACACATATTTAGATGAATTTTAAATTCTTAACCTTAAAAAAATCTTTATAGATTATCGTTTTTTTAAAGCTACTGAACAAAGTTTACTTTTCTTATATCTATTTTAATTACAGAACTGCGTGGTCGACATGTGCGTCACCGGAGGCGCTGCGGAGGCTCTCGATCAGACTGTGACGTCATACACGGAAAGCTGCAGGCAGCTGCAAATACCCATCGGTGATTGGAGGCTGAAAACCGACGTCGCTATTGGTTAGAAAAAAAAGTTGTTCTAGTTTTAGAAATAAACATAGTTTAACTTACATTCGTCTTACAAAAAAAAAAAAACTAAGTTTCATTATCAGAAAAAGATCATTCAATTTAAATCATATAAAATATAAATATACATTTATAAATACAAATAATTGTTATAGTACCTGATTGTCCGCCGAATTCACATTACGCGATCGAGGGAACAGCTTGCCCTAAAACTTGCGTTGATTTGGAAGCTTTAGACTGCAACTTGCCTCCCGTTGAAGGTTTGTTAAAGTACGAGCCTAAAAAAGTATTTGATACACTAAAATAGCTTGTAGATGTTTTTTATTATTTTATCTGTGAAACTAAATTGTTTTTGTTTTTGTAGTTGTTAGTAATTTGTAACGCCAAGCATGCAATTTTAAACAGGCTGTTTCTGCGATGACGGTTTCGTACTTTCAGGGGACAAATGTGTTCCCACGAGCCAATGTGGCTGCAAAGATGATGATGGAAAGTATTACACTGTTAGTTTAATTTAAATCAGCTTGAATTCTCTATAAGGACAAAAAAAAATCTTAGTCACAGTAAACTCATCTTCCTGTATAGTTTATACAAACTAAGAAAACTTCTAAAGTGTTACTTTAAATTATTAAAAAACGACTATGGTTTGCTTATAAATGCTTGAATAAAATAGTTTACTATATTGAAAAAATCTAAAGGCAGTTAATTCTTTTAAAAACAT
>NW_028140228.1:0-32219 GCF_965202585.1 Thalia democratica | reverse complement strand
TAAGAGTATGACATAGTATATTATTCCATATAAGCAATAAAGTAGCATTTATATTTAAAACAAAATCAGTAAATAAATTTCATAATAATACAGTAAAAGCAGATTTTAATTTGCTTGTAAAACATTTCTGCTACTTTATGTACTTGAGTTTTGTTACAAAGTTTTAAAAACCCGGTTTTTTCTTAACTTTGTTATGAAGATAATATTTAATTTTTAATCTTGCTAATAAAAAAAAAGTTTTTGTAAAAATAAATACGTTTTCTAGGATTTCTAAAAACTTTTTTTTTTTAATTTTAAAACAATATTGTTTATTAATTAGGAGTTAATTTCTTTCTGATGAAAAAGTAACAAAAAAATTTTTTTATTTGCTTTTGATATAAAATAGACAATATTTTGAAAATATGGGGCATTCGGCAGTAATTGGTGAAAGCGATGTGCTATTTACCTAATTATCATGAGCAACCCGTGGTCTCCAATATCTGTATTGAGATATTGTAGACCACGAGTTGCCTGAGCTTTAGGAATATTCTAATAGGAGTCAGACGCCTAATCCATTAAAAAACGCAGCGAGAAAACATTTTAGACAATTACTAATCAATTTTTAAAGAGTTTAAAATCTTGGCAATATTAATTGTGATAATGTTTAATTTTGCGAAGTTTTACTATTATAACAGTAAGAAAAATTGTATTTTGTTAAAGCAAGTCTACAATTGTATTACAAGTGTGTAGAAGTGGTTTATTGAGTTTTGTTTAAGGGATGCTTGATGTAGGGAATGTTTTGCTAAAAAAACTAATTTATTTGCGGTTGTTTGTATTTATACTTCTATCTATGCATTTTTAGTGCTTAGGTGCACAATTTTATTTGCGAAAGAGCAATATACTCTACTTCTAAGTGCATGATATATGTTGCAACTAACATAAATCGCATAGAGGCGCAAAATTTCGATCTTTAAGTGAAATGCACAATGATTTTTTGAAGATGTTGCTACAAACGCAAATCGTCAGAGAACGCAGTATTTTAGTTCAAAACTGCAACCTATTAAGTCGCCAAAAGAGCGCAAGTATTACTTTTTTTAAGCATGAAAACGTAAAACAAGAACCACTTTAGAATTTAGAATTACAACAGCAGAATAGTTGTTTTCATTAACGTCTGAGTTTTAGCTGATAAAACAATTTTTTCTATGTGTTTACTACTAGTAGTTTGTTGATTTGATATGCTGATTGATTGTTCTAAAGTATAGATTGTATTTGTTTTAAATCGGAATGTTGTTGAAGTTTAAAAATATGTTTGAATGAGTTTTCATCTTTCTTAGTTGCAAAATGGCAAGTCATTTGCCACATTTTATTACTCGTTCCAAGTTTAAATATACAGTTGTGTTTAAGTTTTTCCATTCAAAAGAAATCAAAAATAAATTCCCTTTAATTTGGCAGTCGTATTTTGTTAAAAATGTTGCTGTTTTTGCATCTATGTTAACGTTGTTTGATACAAATACAACGTACCGAAGTGACGCACCGTGTCATTTTGTCGCTATGCCAAAGTGACGTACCGTGTCATTCTATCGCTGCTCCAAAGTGACCCTCCGTGCCAAAGTTACGCACTGTGTCATTTTGTCGCCGTGCCAAAGTAACGCACCGTGCCAGAGTGACGCACCGTGCCAGAGTGACGCACCGTGTCATTTTGGTCGCTATGCCAAAATGACGCACCTTGTCATTTTGTCGCCGTGCCAAAGTGACCCTCCGTGCCAAAGTGACGCACCGTGGCAAGGTGACGCACCGTGTCATTTTGTCGCCGTGCCAAAGTGACCCTCCGTGCCAAAGTGACGCTCCGTGCCAAGGTGACGCACCGTGTCATTTTGTCGCTGTGTCAAAGTGACGCACCGTGTCATTTTGTCGCCGTGCCAAAATGACACTCCGTGCCAAAGTGACGCACCGTGCCATAGTGACGCAACGTGTCATTTTGTCGCTATGTCAAAGTGACGCACCGTGTCGTTTTGTCGCTGTGCCAAAGTGACCCTCCGTGCCATAGTGACGCACTGTGCCAAAGTGACGCACCGTGTCATTTTGTCGCTGTTTCAAAGTGACGCACCGTGTCATTTTGTCGCTGTGCCAAAGTGACCCTCCGTGCCAAAGTGACGCACCGTGCCAAGGTGACGCACCGTTTCATTTTGTCGCTGTGTCAAAGTGACGCACCGTGTCATTTTGTCGCCGTGCCAAAGTGACCCTCCGTGCCAAAGTGACGCACCGTGCCAGAGTGACGCACCGTGTCATTTTGTCGCTGTGTCAAAGTGACGCACCGTGTCATTTTGTCGCTGTGCCAAAGTGACCCTCCGTGCCAAAGTGACGCACCGTGCCAGAGTGACGCACCGTGTCATTTTGTCGCTGTGTCAAAGTGACGCACCGTGTCATTTTGTCGCTGTGCCAAAGTGACCCTCCGTGCCAAAGTGACGCACCGTGCCAAAGTGACGCACCGTGTCATTTTGTCGCTGTGTCAAAGTGACGCACCGTGTCATTTTGACGACCGTGTCATTTTGTCGCTGTGTCATTCTGACCCGCTCCCCAAAATACTTATTAGGATACGAAGTTATCTTTTAAAGCATTCTAATAAAGAAAAAAAGTATAACAATTGTAAATTATTTGATAAATAATTAATTGTCAATATTTTAACAAAAACTTCAGAAAGAAGTTTTAAATTTTAAAGATATTGAAAATTTATTTGTTTTTGCTCATTAGTTATTATTAAAGAACAAGACAGTTTTTTATGGTCAGTTTTAATGTTTTAAAAATAAAGAAATATTTACTCTTTTAAATTTTCATGTTATAAGTAATTTCATATTAAAACAAAATTAAAAAAGAATTTTTAAAAGGGTAGTAATTATTAGGTTAGTCCACTTGATACTAGAATAACATCAGCCTGAGTAATCATAAATAAGCACAAACAGAATTGCTACTCTTTGAAACCAAAAAAAAAAAACTGAGTGACCAAAAACTGTTCTCAGTGGCTTTAAACTGTCCTGAATTATACTAAGTTTTAAATTTTTCTTAAATAACTGAAATAAAATTCGTATTAAATAAAAAAAAAAGACATATATTTCTTCAAAGATTTAAGAGAAGAATCAAAACTAGCCGAATTTTTGAAAAAATAAAAATAAACATCCTTAGTCAAACTGTATTTTAAAGAAAAGTTCAACTATGCTGAATATATAGCAGCCCTGAATCATACTAAACCCTTTAACTAGATCTTAACAAGGTAGACACTTATTAAGCTAAATTCTTAGTTTAGAGTGAAAATATTTAGCCTGAAATACATCAACCTAGCCTTAGACATTCTAAGTTTTAGACAAAAAATGAATTTTTTAGTAACAGATCTAGATATATGAAAATATACAGTAAATAATAGTTAAATTCTTTATTTTATGTTAAAATAAAAAAAACTAAACTGTTAGAAATAATATATAACTTTAAACATAAATTTCAAATTTATTTAATAATAAGAGTTAATAATTTTACAAGCTAAAATTTTGTTAAAAAAACGTAAATAACTAGTCTGAGATTTACAAAGGAATTTTAGAAAATCTTAGCAAGCCTGAATTTTTCTAAAAACATTAGAAAAGTTCAAACTAGCCTCAATATCTGGCAACTTTGTCTTAGTGAGGGTTGCCACTCTCTGAGTCAACAAAACTTCCCTGAGTGACTAGAAACTTTCCTAAGTAAACTCAATTTAATTTTTTTGAGTTTCCCTGTGTTCTTTTTAAACCCTCAAAAATGTTATTATTTATTAGAAAAATACAATGTTAATTCTAAGAATATTTAAGAACTAGCCGCAAGGCTAAAAATTTTAAATAATCAAATAAAAATATTTTTTTTAAACAAAATTTTGAAATTCAATTAACTAAATCTCATTCTAGATCAAAAATAATTTTTCCTGATATTAAAAAAAAAAAATTTCTCTGAAATTTTCGATAAAACCATAACTGCCCTGAGTTTCCCTGAATTAAAAAAAAAGGATCTAAATTCCCTAAGTTTCCCTGAGATTTTCTACAACTTGAAAATTCCCTGAGTTTCCTTGAATTCCATGAGTAGCTGGCAACCATGATTAGTTTAAGCCTATATTTTCGTTAACTTTTAAATTTTCTATTCAAATCATGTATTATATGATAAGTATAATCATTATCAAACATGACTTCTTTTAACTTAAAACCTTTACTTACACTTAGTTTAATACTAAAAGTGTATACTTTTTTAAGATAAATGTTAATATGTTTGAATAATATCTATCATAATTAATATATTTTTCTTATACAATTTAAATTCCTCAATTTTCATGTAGTTATAGATTTTAGCATGGAATCAAATTTACAAGTGAAATTTATTTTTTCCTTAATAAGAATAGTTGTTTAGTTTTTAAAAAGTAACTTTAGTTAAGAAAAAGTAACTTGCTTTATTAAGCATAATATTATGGTTTGAAAAATATCACTAGAAACTATAAAATATTAACCTTTAAAAATGATTCTTTTAACTCTCCATCATAATTTTTACTAGGTAACTACCATGAACAAAATTTGTGTGTGATGAACATCTCCTATTGTTTACAGAAAGAATACCTTTTTGAAATTTTTTACCAAGAATAAACATATGACTAAAATGGCCTAAAATTAAAACTAAAATTAAACACCAAAGCAGAACTTAACTATAATATTTAACTATGTCGCTAGAGATAGATAAATAAATACAATAAAGAAACTTAAACTTTTAATTAGTAATCAATAATATTCATGCATCCCTAAATGATAAATCGCACGCTCTAAATTTTGTGTACCCCCAAAAAAATATTGCACACTATTCGGCACCAGTGTTCACTTTGAAAACCACTGGTTTAGAGTATTTTAGCATAGCTTAAGAATCAAATCTTGTAGTATAACATAAAGTAAGCGAATATGTTGAATAATTTTTAAAAACAAAAACAAATTAATAAAAATTTCTTACAGTTACCCGTATTGGGTTGAGTTTTTTAACCTTGTAGTCTTTATTAGACATATTAATGTTGTAAAAATGCTCACTAATAGGCAAGTTTATGTAATTATATGTTGTTTATGTTGATTTGTTGATTATGTGCAAATACTTGCTTGAGGAGTTGTGCTTCATGATTTCCCCACATTTTGTGGTCATTTAGTGCTAACCTTCTTAGTGTTTGCCAAAAGAGTTGTTACCAAGAGGTTGATTTTTTAGTTAAAGATACAGATTCAATTTTTTTTTTTTGGTTTATCCAATGTTAATCTTAAAGGGGCAGGTAAAATTACAAAAGATGACTTAAGTATCTATAAAGCATCGACTCTTTGAAGATTTTTTTATTTTTTGAAGTAGGCAATTAGTTCTTAAATAATAGTGATAAGTGATTTTACACTATAATATTATGAAAAAAAATAGCTGATTAAACGCTTTAAAAAAAAACTTTTTTTTAAACTTTAAAAAATTTAGTTTATGATAAAAATATCAGAATATTGAAATTTAAATAAAGAAATGTCATTCAAGATCTTAAAAAACACTGAAACGATCTTTTCAAAAAATCGTTAAGTATGGTGAGTATTTTATCAAAAAAAAACAAACTGGTCTTAGTTATCAATTTTTTATTAATTTAAAACTATTTTAAGTTAATCTTTATTATACTGAATCATCCTGAGATTAAAAAAAAAACTAAACTTTGTGTGGAATTATTCATGCATTAAATCAAGAGGTTTGTACTAGCCTGGGTTATCTTAAGTTTCAAAAAAAAAGAGTTAGTTTAAAGCTAAAAAAGTATATTACTTATTAACTTTGAATAGATATAGTTAACACTACGATAATAACTAATTGAAGATCTAAAAATAAATTTTTATTAAATAAAAATAAAGACCTACATGTATTCAAAGATTAAAGAGAAATATCAAAACTAGCCGAAATTTAAAAAATAGAAATAAACATCCTTAGTAAAATTGTGTTTTAATGAAAATTTTAACTAGGCTGAAAGTATGGCAACCCTGAATCATACTAAACCCTAGAACTGGATATTAAGAAAGTAGTCACTTCTTAAACTAAATTCTTAGTAGATAGTGAAAAATATTTTGCCTGAAATACATCAACCTAGCCTTAGTTATTCTGAGTTTTTGACAAAAAAAATATAAAATTCAGAACACATGTCTAAAAATATAATAATATACAGTTAATAATTTTTAAATTCTTTATTTTTTGTTAAAACAACAGAACTAAATTTGAGGAAATAATGTGTAAATAAAAAGTTAATAAATTTCACTAGCTAAAACTTTATTAAAAAAACATATTTAACTAGTCTGAGATTTACAAAAGAACTTCAGAAAATCTGAGCAAGCCTGAACTTTATAAAACTATTTGAAAAGTTCAAACTAGCCTCAGTTCGAATCGACTCTGTATTAGTTTAAGCCTTTAATTCTAATATCAATTATACTATTCAAATTTCTTATTATATAAAAAATACAATCATTATTAAACTTAATTTCTTAAAACTTAAAACTTTTATTTAATCTTTGTTTAATAATATTAGTATAAATGTATTCAAAGAGAAATGTTTATATAATTGAACAATTTCTATCATAATTAATATATTTTTGTTATATAATTTAGATTTAACAACTTTCTTTTAGGTATGAGTTTATATTGGAAATAAATTTATAAGTGAAATTACTTTATGAATGTATAGGAATAGTTATTTAGTGAAAAAAAAAGCATTAGTAATTTTAATTGAAAAAAAACTAGGTTTTTTTAAGGATAATATTATAATTAAAAAAATGGTCCTTATAACTAGAAACTATTAACCTTTCAATACGAGCATAAAGTTAATTTTATAGGCAAATTTATAAATTTTTCAAAAAACATAAAACTTTGATGTCAATTATTTTCCTTATCTTAAAAGCTATCTAAAAATTTTTTTTTATCTTAGAGAACGCACCTTCGTCTTTAATTTAAGAAAAAAAAATTTGGTTTGAGGTTTGAATTATTTCATGGGGTCCCTCCAAAAATAAAGGTTTTTTTTTTGTTTTTTCTATTAAAATTGCTTTATAACCAAAAATAATTTTTTTTTTAATTTTTTTTTTTTGATTTTCCTTACTTTGCATGTTATTTAAACTCTTAAATAGTTATTTTATAAATAATGTTAATATCTTTTACGATTTGGCCTCAAAACAAAATTATGTATATTACACTATCATTTGCCTTGGCCATTTCCTAGATATAAAATAGATAAAAGGAAAAAAACAATTAATAAGAATGTGAATTACAACAAATGTAATTAAATTATTATAGTTTAATTAAATTTGTTGTAATTTACATTCTTATTAATTGTTTTTTTTCCTTTTAATCAATTTTTTTTCTAAGAAATGGCCAAGGCAAATGATAGTGTAATATACATAATTTTGTTTTAGGGCCAAATCGTAAAAAATATTAACATTATTTATAAAATAACTATTTAAGAGTTTAAATAACATGCAAACTAAGAGAAATCAAAAAAAAAATTAAAAAAAAATTCATTTTTGGTTATAAAGCAATTTTAATAGAAAAAACAAAAAAAAAACCTTTATTTTTGGAGGGACCCCATGAAATAATTCAAACCCCAAACCAAATTCTTTTTTCTTAAATTAAAGACGAATGTGCGTTCTCTAAGACAAAAAAAAAAAAAATTTAGATAGCTTTTAAGATAAGGAAAATAATTGACATTAAAGTTTTATGTTTTTTGAAAAATTTATAAATTTGCCTATAAAATTAACTTTATGCTCGTAATAAAGTATGGTATTTGAGAAATTTTACTAAGAATAAACATATGACTAAAATGTCCTAAAAATTAAAATCAAATTAAACATTGGAGCAGGACTTAACTTAAATTTTTTACAATGTCGCTAGAAATAAATACAATAAAGAAACTTTAACTTTTATTTAGTAACCAATTAGTTTCGTGCATCGCTAAATAATAAGTCGTGCGCTCTAAAACTTGTGTACTAAAAAAAAATCGTGCACACTATTCGGCACCAGTGTTCACTTTGAAGACCACTGGATTAGAATATTTTAGCATAGCTAAACAATCAAATCTTATAGTATATTATAAAGTAAGCGAATATGTTGAATAAACCTTAAAAAACAAAATCAATTTGAGAAAAAAATTTCATAAAACAAATGTATGGGATGAGTTATTGAGTTTGTAGTTTTTATTAGACATACTAACGCTGTAAAAATGCTTGCTAATAATCAACTTATTTGTTAATTGGCTGCAAATACTTGCTGAGTAGTTGAGCTTCATATTTTTTTCAAAATTTTGTGGTTTTTAGTGTTGGGATTTTAACTTTTAGTGTTTGTCGTATAAGGTGTCACCAACAGATTTATTTTTTAGATTTAGATATAATTTTTTTTCTATTATCTTAATGTTAATCTTAAAGGGGCGGTAAAATTACAGGAGATGGCAAGTTGATTGCTTGACCTTCATAAAAAGGTTTATTGTCGTAAAGGGACGAAGAATTGTTATGTTTTTCTACTCTTAAATAATAACAAAAACAAATAATTAATGACAAAATGTTTTTGA
Source organism: Thalia democratica (assembly GCF_965202585.1). Classification (NCBI taxonomy): domain Eukaryota; kingdom Metazoa; phylum Chordata; class Thaliacea; order Salpida; family Salpidae; genus Thalia; species Thalia democratica. The sequence continues at coordinate 23,641 of NW_028140228.1, read as the reverse complement.
CTATTAAAGTTCATTCTCTTACAGTTTGACAGTGTTTAAGTACACTAAGGCTAGTTTGATATTTTTTGATTGTTGTAAAAAACTCCTGACTCAGCCCGGCTAATTTTTGAATAAGTTAATTTTGTTTTGAAAGTAATTGATATATTTTAGTTATTTTTTTCTTAAAAGTTAAATGAGATTGGGTTAAATCGTAAACTATGCATCCTACAGCCTGTCAAAAGATATTCCTGGTTCATGACTTTTTTAAGTTTTAAAAGTATGTGCATATACAACTACATTGAGCTTCATGGTAATAAGTACTAGGAAAGTGCTCCTAGTATTAAAAAAAACAAAATGCTTAAATCATTGTAGTCTTACTTTTAATTAGCTTTTATACTTTAATAGTACTTAATCGTCAGCTATGATAATTTTTATACAACTCAGTTTAAAAAAAAAATGTTTATTTTTCCAGTTGCAAAAAACTTTGCTTACCCTTAATTTAGTCTAGAATGTTTTAATATTTCTTGATTAACCACTGTATAACTTTATATGTCAAATTAAAGTTATTAGGGGTAATGTTCTGTTCGTGGCCTTCTTTAATTTTGGTTAAAGTTTAAGATTTTTATTGAAGTATTGAAGTTAAAATTTATGAAGATAAAATAATAAGGTTTTTTTTAAAGATAGTTGACACTTTAATTTAGATAATCAAAAATTAAAGTTTACAATTGAAGCTAATTTTCACATTCATGATTTTAGTGATTGAAATAACGTGTATATTTAAGCCTTAAATGAAGTATATTTCAAATACCTTTAAAATAGTTTTTTGTTACTCAGGCTAATATTTTATAAAAATTCTAAATACAGTTGCAACATTTTTATAAACCTTAAAATTTTTCTTTCATATATTTTTTGTGATAGATTATTTGTGTTAGTTTAACTAAAGCTTTTTACTTTTTTTTATACCGGATTTTTTCATTTATGTGCTAAAAATTGTCGTTTGATAATGTTAGTATTATTTAAGTAAAACATAATCAATTGCAATTCTTGCAACATAATTTAAAACTCAAATTGAACTCTTAACAAAAGTTAACATTGACCTTTTATGTTCATTTTAATCAATAATTAAATATTTTTAACACAGTTTTAAGGTAATGAAAACAAAGTAAGTCTTTAAATGTATTTTGTTTTAAATACAAATTCAAGGAGAAAATATTTTTACTAACTTATTTTCTGGAATTGTGAAAAAAATTACTAAAATATCATCTCTTCCCACATTTAAAAAGCTATTAATTTAAATTTTTTAGTAACAATTCTTTGCAAAATCAGAAACATAGTTTTTTGGTCTCTACTTTTAAACGTCTTTGCTATAAGTATTGAATTAAAAAAATCAATCTAGAAGTAGTTTAATATTTTACAAAGTTTAAACTTAGAAATTTTAAAAACAATTGCTTATAAACTGTAGTAGCAGATTTGTACCAAATGAAATTACCTATGTTTGCCTTTCGAATTAGTGCCTTCATAAGTATTTTATTGAAGTTTTTATTTTTGATTTCTTAAATACTAAAATTTTTAAAAATCTAATACTAGGCCAAGTTATCGTGAAAGACCTTAGTTTGTGTAAACTTTAGTCATATTATATAATAAACAACTTTTTGATTACAATATTGAGAATAACAAAACTAGAAAACAGTAAATAAACAGTTATGCACACCTATATGAATATATTTCCTCATCAACAGACCAAAACCAGCCGACCATAACTTTGAATAAACACACACAAAACTGACCTTACTAGTATTTAGATAAAAATATAATAAGTACCATCAAAAGCAATCAAGCAATATCTGCATGTAAGACAAATAAATCAACTAAAGCACTCCAAACCTTCTCAGTATACTGGCTCAACAAGAACTATTTGTGACTGTGTTTAAACTTATCCATTTTTAGGTCTTAAAAACTTTCTGGAACACCTGTCAAGAACTTATTTCAGAATGAGTTTAGGCAAAGCCCTCTTCTTGGTCTTTCAAGTACAAAATTACTCTTTTATAAATGTCTTGTATTGGATGTACGATCCATACTTACCGGAGAAAACAACTGTAGTCAACCTCTCATATCCCCTCAAGTATTCAGCATCAATTTACAAATTACACACCTCATTAAATTTCAGAACACCAGATTTTAAAAACAATAAACTTGTTGTAGTCGGTGCACGCACGCGATTTTAATTTTATTTTTTTATTATTTAAATATCTTACAATTATTTTTGCACACTAATAATTTTCTATGTTTATAACTAGTCGTTATGTTTTAAATTTTTTTTGAAATTTTAAATAACTTTTAGTATTTATAAAATAAAAGTTAAAACTTCAATTAAATAATTATAAAGGCACTAATTAGAAAGGCAAACGTAGGTTATTTCATTAAGTACAAATATTTTGGTACAGTTTATAAGCAATAGTGTTTTGAATTTTTAAATCTAAACTTTGTAAATATTAAACTACTTCTAGATACAATTTTTTTAGTTTAATACTTCAAGCAAAACCTTTTAAAAATAGAAGTCAAAAAACTAAGTTTCTAAAATTGCAAAGAATTGTTTCTGAAAAGTTCCAATTAATAGTTTTTAAAATGTTGGAAAAGATAAAATTTTAATAAATTTTTTCGCAATTCCAAGAAAATAAGTAACTAAAAATATTTCCATCTGGAATTTGTATTCAACAAAAAACATTTAAAGATTTATACTATAATATACTATAAGATTTGATTATTTAGCTATGCTAAAATACTCTAAACCAGTGGTTTTCAAAGTGAACACTGGTGCCGAATAGTGTGCACAATTTTTTTTTTGGTACATGAAATTTAGAGCGCGCGACTTATCATTTAGCGATGCACGAAACTTATTGGTTACTAAATAAAAGTTCAAGTTTCTTTATTGTATTTATTTATCTACCTCTAGCGACATAGTTAAATATTATAGTTAAGTTCTGCTTTGGTGTTTAATTTTAGTTTTAATTTTAGGCCATTTTAGTCATATGTTTATTCTTGGTAAAAAATTTCAAAAATTAATTCTTTCTGTAAACAATAGTAAATGTTCATCACACACAAATATTGTTCATGGTAGTTGCCTAGTAAAAATTATGATGGAGAGTTAAAAATACCAGTTTGAAAGGTTAATACTTTATAGTTTCTAGTGATATTTTTCAAACTATATCATAATGCTTAATAAAGCACTTTTTCTGAACTAAAGTTACTTTTTAAAAACTAAACAATATAGGTAAAAATAAATTCACTTGTAAATTTGATTCCATGCTAAAATCTATAACTACAAGAAAATTGTGGAATTTTAAATTGTAAAAGAAAAGTATATTAATTATGATAGAAATTATTCAAACATATCAGCACTTATCTTAAAAAAAATATACTTTTAGTATTAAACAAAGTGTAAGTAAAGGTTTTAAGTTAAAAGAAAATCAAGTTAGATAATGATTATACTTTTCATATAATACATGATTTGAATAGAAAATTTAAATGTTAAAGAAAATATAGGCTTAAACTAATCTTGGTTGCCACATACTCAAGAAATTCAGGGAATTTTCAAGTTGTAGAAAATCTCAGGGAAACTCAGGGAGACTCAGGGAAACTTAGGAAATTTAGATCCTTTTTTTTAACTCAGGGCAGTTATGGTTTTTTCTAAAAAAATTAGGGAAATTTTACTTTTTTTTTTAATCTCAGGGAAAATTTTTCTAGACCTAGAATGAGATTTAGTTAATCCGAATTTAACATTTTGTTTAAAAAAGTTAATTTTGTTTGATTATTTAAAATTTTTAGCCTTGCGGCTAGTTCTTAAATATTCTTAGAATTAACATTTTATTTTTCTAATAAATAATAAAATTTTTAAGGGTTTCAAAAGAACTCGGGGAAACTCAAAAAAATTTGAGGTTACTCAGGGAAGTTTCTAGTCACTCAGAGAAGATTTTTTGACTCAAATAGTGGCAACCCTGACTAATACAAAATTGCCAGATATTGAGGCTAGTTTAAACTTTTCTAATGTTTTTAGACAAATTAAGGATTGCTAAGTTTTTCTAAAGTTCTTTTGTAAATCTCAGACTAGTTATTTACGTCTTTTAACAAAATTTTAGCTAGTAAAATTTTTAACTCTTTATTTTAAGATTTATGTTAAAAGTTATACAATATTTCTAACAGTTTAGTTCTGTTATTTTAACGTAAAATTAAGGATTTAACTATTATTTACTGTTTAATTTCATATTTCTAGATCTGTTACCAAAAATTTCATTTTTTGTCTAAAACTTAAAATGTCTAAGCCTAGGTTGATGTATTTCAGGCTAAATATTTTCACTCTAAACTAAGAATTTAGCTTAAAAAGTGTCTACCTTGTTAAGATCTAGTTAAAGGGTTTAGTATGATTCAGGGCTGCTTTATATTCAGCATAGTTGAACTTTTCTTTAAAATACAGTTTGACTAAGGATGTTTATTTTTATTTTTTCAAAAATTCGGCTAGTTTTGATTCTTCTCTTAAATCTTTGAAGAAATATATGTCTTTATTTTTATTTAGTATGAATTTTCTTTTCGATCTTCATTTATTTTATTATCTTAGTCTTAATTTTAAAGATTCAGGGTTGTTTAACAATATACTTTTTTAGTTTTTAAATTCCTCTTCTTTTTTTAAACTCAAGATGACCCATGATAGTTTGTAGTAATGCATGCAAAATTCAACACTCTTGAAATAGTTCACATATTTTAGTTAATTAGTTTGATATAATTACAAAATGTATACTAAGGCCAGTTGTTTTTTTTAAATACTTACCATACTTAACAATTTTTTAAAATATCATTTTAGTGTTTTTTTAGCTCTTGAATGACATTTCTTTGTTCAAGTTTCAATATTCTAATATTTTATATTCAGTTTCCTTGAAAAATATGTATTTTATTTCATTTATTTTAAAAAGTTTACAAGCTTAGGATAATTCTGGACAGTTTAAAGCCGCTGAGGACAGTTTTTGGTCACTCAGGTTTTTTTTTTGGTTTCAAAGAGTAGCAATCCTGTTCGTGCTTATTCACGATTACTCAGGCTGATGTTATTCTATTATCAAGTGAGGCTAACCTAATAATTACTACCCTTTTAAAAATTCCTTTTCGGATTTTGTTTTAACTATGAAATTATTTATAACATGAGAGTTTAAAAGAGTAATTATTTCTTAATTTTTAAAACATTAAAACTGACCATAAAAAAACTGCCTTGTTCTTTTATAATAACTAATGAGCAAAAACAAATAAGTTTTGAATATCTTTTAAATTTAAAACTACTTTCTGAAGTTTTTATTAAAATATTGACAATTATTTATTAATCATATAATATACAATTCTTATACTTTTTTTCTTTATAAGAGTGTTTTAAAAGATAACTTGTTATCTTAATAAATATTTTGATATACTTTACTTTGTATAATGAACAAATTATTATTTATAGTTATTTATTTTTTGAGATCTTTATTAAAACTCATAATACCAATGATTTTTTTAAAACACTCATATTAGTTCAGACATTTATTTTTCTAGACTAGTTCTTATTTTCATTTACAACCTTTTATGCTCTAAAATGTAATTTTCTTTTTTTCTTTTATGATTTAGGGTTGCCACTTTACCTTGAAACTTTGAAAAACCTGGAATTTGCAATTTAGGTAAAAATAAACTGGAAAAACCAGGAATTTGAGAAATTTTGAAGAAAACCTCGAGAAACCTGGAATTTTGAACAATTTTAACATTTTCAGTTGTAAAATTTCAATTTGACACATAAAATCTATTATATTAAAAAAAAAATTTTGTCATCATGAAAAAAAATTTCTATTAAAGGACACATTTAAAGTAAATTTCAGTATCTCTTAAATGTTTTAATACTATTTTAACATAGTTTCTTACATTAAACTTAACTTAAAACTAAAAATAGACCCAAAACTGTTTACTTTTAAAAACTTGGAAGAAATTTGGAAAAACTGGAAAAATTTTTGAAAAAACAAGTGGCAACCCTGAAAATTATGATATTTTAGGTTATCTATAAGGTTACCACGCTTTAAGAATATTTTAAAAGTTTTTTAGAATATCAGTAAAATGCAGAATGGTTCAGAATTTTTTTAAATTTTTATTAAACTCTTGCTGACTCATTTTCTTGTTTAATTCGGGATTCTTTAGAATTTAATACCCATTTTATCTACAAATTGAATGAAATTTAATTTCAATACTTTGTTATTTCACATTCAACTTTGTTGAAATGCTAAGTTTGTACAATTTTGCCACTTATCCTGGAATTTGAGAAATTAGGCAAAAAAAAAAACATAGAAAACCTAAAATTTAAACAACTTTTATATGTTCAGTAGTAAAATTTTGATTTTATTTAAAAAACTTACCATAGAAATAAAAAATCTTAGTCATAATAAAACTTTTTTTATTAAAAAAACATATTTAAATAGCATTATCTTTTAATGTTTTTAAATTATTTTACACATTTTCTTACTTTAAACTTAACTTTAAACTAAAAATAGACCTTAAAATATGTACTTAAAAAAACCTGGAAAAAGTTTGGAAAACTCGGAATAAATTTTGAAAAATGAGAGGCAACCTTGTTTCTATTAACTTTTAAAGTTAAGATTCTTTTTGAAAATTAAGAAAAATTAGGATGACTCAAAGACAGTTTAAGGTCACTCAAGGCAGTTTCTGATCTCAATCAGGATATCTTTGACTCATAGATTGGCAAACCTGTTCAACATTTATTATTTTCTTTTTAAATTTTTTTTCATAGTTAGCTTTTACTTCAAATTTTATAACAATATTCTGTTTTAAAGAGTAGCAATACTGGTTTAGAACAAGTAAATTTTATTTTATTTGCAATATATTTCAATGTCAAATGAATTAGAGAATTTTTGAAAAAAACCTGGAATTTTAAACAAAAACTGCTAAAAAACTTTATTTTTCAGTCTAACTATTTCTAAACAAAATAATTTTTATTTCAATTGGTCAAAATGCATACAAAGTATTTTTAATGTAATCTATGATTATGTGTGTGCACAAAACATTTATTTATCTAATGAGTACAGATTTTTAGATTTAAAGAATAAAAAAATCATCAAAAACATATGACCATTGGTATTTAAGGAATTTCTTTCAGGTTTTTCGGTCTATTTTTAAATTAAAGATAAGTTTAAGTTTAAAAACTGTGTTTTGTAGTACAATAACACTGTAAATAATGTAAAGCTACTTGAAATATGTTTTTTTATTAAAATAATGATGAAAACCATTTTTTTTATTAAATAGATTTTTGGTGGCAAATAAAAGTTTCTTAATTAATAATGTAAAATTGTTTAAAGTTCAGGGTTTTTTTGTAATTTATGTTCAAAATTTGTCAAATTCCAGGTTTTTTATTTAAAGTGTCAAATTCTAGGTTTTTCCAGTAATCCAGGTTTAGTAGCTACCCTAATAAAATTAGCTTCTAATGTTTAAAAAATTTTCCATATACTATTCACACTTTTGTAAGATGTATTCTGTTGTCAAAAAGTTTTACAAAATTATGTTCTATGAAATATTTAATTGTAATAAATAAAAATGTTTTGTAGTTTATAGTTAGCTCTAAGTCAATTTAAAAGTTGAAAATGTGCTTTTTTACACTGCTTTTGGTTGCTTATGAACGAATATTAAAAAAAAGTTTTGTATAAGTGTAATAAGTTCATTTCTGACAAATTATTTTTATTAAATCAAAAATTATCCATTGAAAATAAAACTTTGAAAATATAGTAGTTACAAAAAGTAAAAAAAAAAAAAACAGACTGATTTGCTTTAGAATTTATTTTCTTTGGACAAGACGGTAAAGGGTATCTTTGGCGTGGACTTTATAACCAAAAGGTTTTCTCTTGCACCAAATACTAGGACCACATACTTTACGTGGAATTTTTCGTTCATTAAACTGTATTTATTGAGTTTTTTAACTAATATACTTAATCAAATGGAATGTTGATGTTTTTCTTTATTGTATAAAACACCGGTCTCAAACTATCCTTATTTTATTCAAATGATGGTATTGTTTTTATATCTTGCACAAACAAATAAATTATATTTAAAACTTTTTAATAACAGATTTAAAACAGTTTTCTAAACGTTCGAAATTAATTCAAACAATTTTACCATTTAATTTCAACTTAATTTTTTAAACACTTTCTAAATATGCTATTACTTAGGTCAACGTAAAATTTATGTCAACTAAAATTATCATCATTCTACGTATAAAATTTCTATTTACAAGTTATTAATGCTGTTTTAATTTGTATGTGAGGTCATTTTAGAGCAGGGTTTCTTAAAGTAGGTTAATTTGCCCATTTGGAGGCAATGAGCAGCAAAGAGGCCAAAGAGGAATTATGAGCAGTAAAGGAGCAACATGGGGGCCATGAGGTCATAACTTTAAACTTACACTAGATATTTTGGAGTTGATGACGAGTAAAAAAAACAAAAGGTGTTTTTTGTTTGGTTTTCAATGGTAGCTTTTTGAGTAATCTTGTAGGAGGGCGTCTTAGCTCTTTTTGTTTCCTTAAAGGCGCCTTTAGAATAAAAGTTTGGGAAATCAAGTTGTAGAGCTTAAAGCTGTTTTTGTTTTTAGCTAAACTTTAGTATCTTCATAAACTGAACTATGTATTGCTTTAAAAAAGGGGATGTTTTTTAAAAGCTTGAAATCAGCTTTATTTTTTCCGTAAGCTCATAGTGTAAAATCACTTATTAATTTTATTTAAAAGCTACTTGCCTACTCTCTGCATACTTTAAAAAAATCTATTTTTTACAAAGATTTAGTGCTTTATAGCTACTTATAAAAACACTGGGTGTTAGTATCTTTATTCAAACATTTTTGAAAGTTTATACAAAACAAAGTACTTATTGTGAATGCCAGTTTGGAAAAATGTTCAAAAGCCACTGAAATAGCACAGTTGTATACTAGTTCTTAAAACTTGGATAGTTTATAAAAAAAATATAAATTACAAAACTATAAAAATTAATAAAAACATATTTAATAATATAAAAATACCTTGTTTAAAAATGTCTGGAAATCTGCTTTACAGTAATCAAAACTTTAATTTTTATATAATTAAAATAAGTAGCTATCAATTATTTTTTATAATTTTTTTTTACTATTATTGATACCCCTAACCCTTACCCTCGGTTGGTAAGTTTTTTTTTTATAATTTTTTTAAAATGCTTTTTTCTAATTTCTTTATAATTTTTTTTACTTTCACTGTTACCCCTAACCCTTACCCTCGGTCGATAACTTTTTTTTTTATTAAATTAATTTTTGTTTTTTTTCTGTATTTTTTTACGATCGTGTAAATTTGTTCTCGTGCAGTTTAGTTCCCTAAAGCAATTCAGTGAACTGGTGCAATTTTGACTTAGTGAAATTTAAACGCGTACCCAGTTAAAAAAGTATTATTAAGTTTTGTCACTTAAGAGAGTTATTGATCACTCAGTAAAGTTTTTTTACTCTATGAGCGAAATTTTTAAATCAAAATAAAGATGTAAATTACTTATGCATATAGAAATTTGAAAAAGCAAGCAGTTGTTAACAAGCTGAATTATTTTTACTTTCTTATTTTAATTTTAATAGTGTAAAATAAAATAATAAACTAACAATAGTAGTTGCAAAGTTGACAAAAGCGTCGTTTCTTACGCAGCTACAGTTGTTCGTTGTCATTTGATAAAACGGTATTATCACCGACTCATCTCTTTGGTTCTGAAGTGCTTGTTTATTTTTTGTTGATTTTACATCCTTAACAATTTTCACATAACTCGGTATTAAAAAATGTATATTAATGTGAAATTTAAAAAAGAGAATATTTTACACTTTAAACTAGACTTTAAATAAACAGTTTAATATTTTTAGACTACAAAAATTTAACTAAACTTGATAATTTAACTAAATGTTTGTAACAATGAAAAAAAAAAAATCAAGTAATAGCTTGAAAGAATTTCTCTTAATACTCAAACATTAGATTTTAATCCGTCTAACTAAAAGATTAAACAACAAATAATTTCAAAATTTGAAAAGGTCATAAAAAGCTAAACTAAGTGTAATTACCGAATTTTTTGACATTGAAATTATTTAATTCAGTATTATTAGTTGTAATAAACAAAGAATATTTTAGAAAACAAAACAACATTAATAAAAACCAACTTTTTTACTTGCATTTACAGTATAAAATAAAAACCTATGCTTTTTTTTATTTTTATATAGTTTTTATGCTTATAGTTATTAAACTATTGCTAGATATTTTCTATTTGTCAATGTGTGTCTTTTTTTACATGTTGTTTTAATAATTTTCTACTGTTGAAATATTTAATATACAAACTACTTTTAATTAATATCAATTAAAATACTTAACAAACTCTAACTGTTCTATAAAACTCTAACTCTGAGGAAGAAGTATAACCTTGAGGCATGTGATTATCATATTAGCTTAAAGCAAAACACTAAATATAAAACACATTTATTAGTCAGTGTTGCCAAGTCTATTGGAGAACAATCATGTATTTCTTTTTATTTTTTATTTTTAACAGGTAGTCTGAAGCGTAAGTTAAGTTTTTAAGGCATTGTTTAGATAAATTTAAGCATTTAGGGTTTTGTTGTTCAACTTAAAAATTTTTAAAAGGTGTTTATTCCAAAAAAATGTCTGTAAGCATGAAATTTGAAATAACATTGTCCTCTCGCTCATTTTGGTTTGTCTACATAATGTGTTTTTATTTTAAAGCTAACCGGTAAATAAAAACAAAAAGTGGGAAATTCAATAAAAAAAGATGAAGTGAGTTTTTTAGTTTGTTTGTAGTATTGACTAGACAACATAAAGTTATTTTTTTGTTATAAAACTGTCAAAATAGTAATTTAAGGTGATTTATATCGTCATTAAAAACATAAAATTTATAAGAAAGCCAGTATTTAATTAAAAATAAATGTTTATGATACACACTTTTAAAGAACTAAATGTTAATATTAGTATATTGTTTTAAATTAATTTTGAGTAAAGGTACTTTTATTAGAACATAATCTAGCTGTTTAAATAGGAGAAAATGTTCATGGCTAAAATTTTATAACTAGTGGTAAAAGCTAGAGAGAGAAAATTAAGTCTAAGACAGCTTATCTCTTTAAGCTCTTCAATCATTTCATCTTTTTTTTCTCTAACTATAATACAGAGAAGAAAGTCCCTCTTACAAAAACCCTTTTCAGCTTGTAGGAATTATTATTTAATCATTAAAAACATTTATATAAAAGTCTATTTAGATTTATAATAACGTTAGATTTTGTTACATCAAAAGTACTGGAGATAAGGTTTCTTGGCTCAAAAAAATTTAGTATATAAAAGAAAAGTTATTTAAATAAGTCAGTCTTAATATTGTTTTAGAGCAGAATGGTATATTTAAAAAAAAAAGCTACTAACTTAAAATATTTTAATAAAAAAAATAGAAAAATATTTTTTTTTTGAAAGTTTAACTTTACTTTATTTTATTTATCTAAAGATTTTTAGTGTTGTTTATGGAATCAAAAGTGTAATATTAGGACATATCAGGTCAGTTAAATCAAATACAGAAATCTGCTTTTTGAATACGCACTATTTAAGAACAAACTTTCATGTTGAGTATGCAATTAGAACAAAGCTCAATCGTGCGTTTTCAAGACAAACATTACTGTATTCAGTTTTTAACAGTTCTAAAATTTTTACAAAGATATAGCTTTAAATTACAAATTCAAACACAAAAATTATTCACGGATTTTAACTAGGTGGTTTGCTGTTCATTCTAGTTACTTGGCTGGTTAGATATTTATTCAAAAGACAAGGGCAATGTTAAAGGCATTTTGAAAATATCAGGATGGTTATAGCTTCTTTTTAGGTTCATAAGAAAACGTTTAAATTGAATTTGTTAAACCAAGTTAAATGTATGAAATTTTGCTAGTCAAATATATGTGTTACAAAATCAGTCTTGTCTATAGTTAAATTCTTGTTTTTACCAATTTTAGTCAAAATAATATACTAGTGGCAGAATACTTCAATATATAAACTTAAAACATTTTAAGATTATAATTTGCACATATAACATCATTTAAAACACTTTTTTTGACATTTAGAATAATAAATTAGTAATAGACAAGTACTTAATTAATTAAAACTATTATATTTAAAGTATTTGTTTTTAAATATTTTAAATAGGAAATAATATATTATTTTAAACTTGATTTGAGTAAGGATAGTTTCGTTAAAATATATAAAAGTTTAACAGTTTAAATATGAAAAAAGGTTCATGATTAAACTTTTTCGCCACTAGTAGTAGAAAATTAGAGAAAAAAAATTAATCTATAACATCTGATTTGTAAAAGCTATTTATTAAAATAAGTTTTTATTATAAACTCATTAAAAAATTATATTAAATTATAAATAGCTTAATAATCACGTTAAGTAAGTATTTTTAGTTCAAACTACTATTGATAAGATTACACTGCTCAAAAATGTTTAATGTATAAAGAAAGTGTTATTAGAATATGTCAGTCTGTAAAGTTTTTAGTAGAGGAAGGGTATTAAAAACAATTTAGCAACAAAAATTATAGTTTTCAAGATTTTTGTATATTGCGTTTTATTTAACTAAAGATTAAAAGTGGTATTCATGAAATAAAACGTAAGATATTAGGATATATGAAGTCAAATTAGTTACGTCAGTTAAATCAAATAAAGCCATCTGCATTTTGAATACGCACCTTTTAGGGATACACTTCATGTTGAATACGCAGTTGGAACAAAGTTCAAATGTGCGTAACCAAGACAAAGATTACTGTATTCAATTTTAATTCATTTTAAGCTTACAATTTGCACATAAAACAATATTTAAAACTATTTTTGTCATTTAGAATACTAAAATAGTAATAAAACTAGTAATTAATTTAACTAAAAATATTGTACTTATTGTAAATGTTTTTAATGATTTGAAGTGGAAGAATAAAATATAGTTTTTATCAAGATTTGAGTAAAGATAATTTCATTAGAATATGTAAAAGTTAAACAGCTTAAATAGGAGAAAAGTTTTATGGCTAAAATTTTCAACACTAGTAGTACAAAGTTAGAAAAAAAATCTATAAAAGCTGATTTTTAAACTATTTATCATAAAAATAAATAAGTTCTCAACAAGAGATTTTAACATTCTGGAAAATTCTAGATTAAGAAAAAAATCTGTATATAAACGTTGGATTACTCGGTTTAAAGTCATTTGTAAGGTGTCTACACCGTTGACAGTTTGAGACCGTAGTTTACAATTCGCACATAAAACAATATTTAAAACTTTTTTTTCGTCATTTAGAATATTAAACTAGTAAAAAATCAAGTATTTAATTTAACCAAAAATATTGTATTTATTGTAAATGTTTTTAATGATTTGAAGTAGAAGAATAAAATATAGTTTTTAAAAAGATTTAAGTAAAGATAATCATTAGAATATGTAAAACTTAAACAGCTTAAATAGGAGAAAAGTTTTATGGCTAAAATTTTCAACTCTAGTAGTAAAAAGTTAGAAAAAAAATCTGTAAAAGCTTATTTTTAAGCTGTTTATCATAAAAATAAATAAGTTCTCAACAACAGATTTTAACATTCTGGAAAATTCTGGACTAAGAAAAAAATCTGTATATAAACGTTGGATGACTCGGTTTAAAGTCATTTGTAAGGTGTCTACACCGTTGACAGTTTGGGACAGTAGTTTAGCTTAAGGAAAATTTTGTCTATGCTTTTTTCTAGTTAGTTATGGTTTTTTTACAAACAGTATCGCATATTGTAAATTTATTTTAAAATTACATAAATTTTCTAATAAGGTTTGTTATAGCCGATAGCTTACGTGATTGAATTTTCTTTTGTATAACACAATTTTAATTTTTCATGTGTAAGAATCTTTATACTAAAATAAGTAAAGTTTCTTTATAATACATAAAAGTAAAACTTTGCTTTGCATACTTTTTTATAAGTAAATAAGAGCATTTTAACTTCGTAATTAACATAAAACATTTTTGAAGTGTACAACTCTAGTTCTGGTTTAGAAACAGTGCGTAGTATTTTTTTTCTTTACAATGTCTCTTTTTTTCTTTTTAACAGGGCGAGCATAGACTTCAGGAAACTATTTTCAAACCGCCTCTGTTTTATGTATAACACATACTAAAAAAAATTGTTATTTTATAGTTTGTACTTTTTATTACACAGTTAACAATGAACGAAATTTAACAGAAAATTATACAATAAAATAAAAACATGTCAATGAACCAACAACTTCATTACATTTGGAAAACAATAATTCCTGCTTTGGAGAATCACAAATGCAGCTCTCTGTTTAAAAAACCTGTGGATCCTGTAGCGCTTAGAATACCTGTTAGTTTTTTAGTAGTGTTTTTACTTACATTTTCTAAACATTTTTTCAAGAACAATCCTGTTAAGTACCTCTAGTGTAAGGTTCGCCATATTTAGTCAAAAATTCGTGTGCCAAATGGAAATTTAATTTTCAGACTTATATTTCTAAGGTTGTTTTTTAAAAGCAATTTCAAGCGGAACATAACTGAGTGTTTTAAAACTTTTACCAGAAAAAACAAATTAAGACTGTTTAAAACGTTTAACAAATTACTCTAAACAAATAAAATAACTAATGGGTACAATTTTTTAATATATTGAATCTTTTTTAATTACTTTAAAATAATTTATGACTGTACTGCGATTTTTTTTAGTTTAAAACCTTTACATATGTAATTTTAAAATTTTATCAAAACCTTTTTCATGTTCGTAAAATTGTTGTAAGTAATGTTAGAGTTTAATAGTATAAAATAGAAATAATATTTTGTGCATAAAATTTCACGTTGATAAAAACTGACAGGACTATGACAGCATTATCACGAAGCCAATGTGCATAAACGACATAAAGAAAAACCTACGTAAAGGCAAATACAAAACAGCTGACCAATGTAAAAAAGACTTTCAGCTGATGTTTGAAAACTGCTACAATTACAACCCTGTCAGTTTAAAATTAATATAATTAAATTGTATCATAACAACTACTAACTATAAGCATTTGATTGTCTTTAAAATTATTTTGCAATATTAGATTTAACATCTTTGTTTAATTAATCTCAGGTAGGTAACTATATAAGGGCGCAGGGTAAATCCCTTGAAGCGTTTTTGAAAGAAGAGTTAACTAAACTGCCGAAGGATGAATTAAAAATTGTTGATATAAAAACAAATAATAAAATAAAGAAGTCAAAGAAACAAAAGAAAACAAAGAAAATTCTTAAAGTTAGTGTTTACAATTAATTTTACTTATTTTTAAAGCCTTTTATAAATCTAATAATCTATGACTAATAAGTTTTGTAATTTTATAATAAAATTTTTTTAGATTTAAATAAAAGAAATATTTATTTAAAACTAGTCATATCTTTTTAATTTTAATAGTTTTTTCTTAATTTTAAACAAAAAGTTTTTAGAAAAATTGCTATTATATTATTAGACAAAAAATAACAATTATTAAAAGTATATTTATGTTTCGTACCAGTTTAAAATTTTTTACTCTAATTTTCTAAGATACTTGTCAATAAAATCGATAAAATATATTTTCAGTCAACTAAACCCTTACCGAAAAAACCTGATATTAAAAAACTTGAAGGACATGGTAAAGACGCATTGTGTAGAAATTTATCATCAAAGATGTTACCTAGGTCTAACTTATGCAAATATCTGGAAAAGGAAGTCAACCAATTTGTAAAATCTAAAGGTAAAGAAGAGGAGGTTGGTAAGATCCACGTCAGAATTTTATACAACAAAATAAAGCATGTGGAGGTTAAAGAGAAAATGTTAAAGAGGTAAAATTATATTTTATTTGTTGTCTTTAATATTTTATGACCATTATTTTTTGTATGTTTTATGCAAAAAAAAACAATACTTAAGATTCTAAAAACTTGTATTATCCAAGTTTTTATATTTTAAAGAATTAATATTCTTTTATAACTTTTTTTAAACATATAAATTCCAAACTTGTTGTATATTAAATAACTGTGGCAGTAAATACCACATTTAATTTTAAATATACTAGTATTCTGATATGTACGCAATTTTTGAATAGGTAGAAAGCAAGTCTCTAGAAAGTCAATTTTTAATTCAGAACGGTCTTTCTTAAGTACGCACTAGTGTAAAAATTGAAATTAAAGTTAAGCTTTGTTTTTTTTAGCATGGTTAATCATAATAAACCAAAAAAAAAACATTTAATCTAATGAAATTTGAAGTTTTCACTCTACAAGTGAATTTATTGAGACAAAAATGGGGCTAAAAAGATGCTTTAACATTTTATTTGTGTTGCGTAGATTATTACTTAAGTTTAAAATTGGTTTTAAACATATGAACAGAAACTTTTAAGTAGTTCAACAAAAGCATAATATATGAGCTTAAACATAATTACTCCTTAATATTTATGAATTTTATACAATTTTTTAGCAACTATTTTTGAATATTAACAGCCAAATGTGGCTTTTTAAAGGTAAAAAAAGCAACAATTTTAAACTAAAAATTTAATAAAGTAAATAATAATGTATTATTGAAATCTTTAAGAACAGACCATTTTAATAAATTTTGATGTTTTAACGAATTTGAGAAGAAGCGACTGCGTTTGAAATTATCCATTAAATTGATGTTAAATTACATTTGAATCCATTATAAATATATTAAAGGTTTTAACTTATTTTTTTTACTAAAAAAACAAATTTTAATTGATAGCAGCTTTATTAAATGATGTCTACAAAATAGCTTGGAAGTTGGCTTACAAAGACATTTTTATAATGTCATACAAACATCTGAATAAGGTCCTGTATTGCAGCTCCGAGCGTCAAAAACAAGATACAAAAGGAAATAACTTTATTAATTTAAAATTTGCTGAAAAAAATATCTAAATGATCTAAGTTTTTTTACTAAAATCATAGTTTAATTTAACTTTGCAATATTGAAATCCTAAAACGATACATTATATTCTTTTAGATTTGGAAAAACATTCTATGAAAAAATACCTTATAGATCAAGAGCTTTTTATGCTTTTGTGGAAAAAGACGGTGATGAAATTTGTTTCTTCGGGTGTCATACTCAGGTGAGATAAATCTAAATTTTATAACGATAAATTTACATGTTTATATTTAGAAATATTTGATTTACAAAAAAAAAAAACAATTTAACTCAATCCGAGTAAGATATTTATATTATATTTATATAAATAAAACAACACGTATAATTTTTTCAGGAGTATAAAGACTTTGTATCGCCGAACAACAACAGGGTCTACATATCGTATTTAGACTCGGTCCAAGTTCTGGAAAAATCGATTCGTTCTAAAGTGTATGTAGAACTGATGTTAGGATACTTTAAGTACTGTGGTGAGCTTGGGTAAGTCAATAAAAACAATATTAAGTAGTTGATTATATACATTTTTATCAAGTAGAATAAAATTAATTCAATTCTTAAAATTAACAGCAAGGAACAGCTCAATGAAATTTATATATAATTAAGTTTCTGAGAGAAAGTACTGCACTTTTACTATAAACAATAAGAAAAGTTTAAATTGCTTTTATCAATAAAAATGGATTTTTATTACAAAAGTTATAATAATTATATAAGGCTGATAACTATAACCTCTAAATTTAATTACAAACCCACAATTTATTAAAACGTTGTAAATTGTTGTATATATTTAAGATACCACTATGCACATATATGGTCTTGTCCCCCAGAGAAAGGTGAGGATTATATTTTTAATGGAAAACCACCATGCCAGGCTACCCTTCCTCCGAAAGCTCTTAAGAAATGGTACAAAACAATGTTAGATCTGGGAAAAGTAAGTTTTCTAAAAGTTGTTTAAATTTTACTCAGTTTTTTATTCTAAATAAAAATGTGTTTTATTAATTATCATAAGTGTTAAGATAAACAAAAAAATCTCTTTCTTGCTAAAAACCTAGAATCTTGGGAAACCTGGAACTTGACAATTTAGGCCAAAAAAAGTTTCAAAAATTTAAAATAAAAACAGAAAAAACAAGAAAGTTGAACAAAAATAACTAAAAAACGTTGAAAAACCTGAAATTTTAAACAATTTTTGCGTGTTAAGTAGAAACATTTCGATTTAACACCAAAAATACACCATAAAAATAATTATTTATTTTCATCATCAATTTTTTTTTTATTGAAAAACACATTTAAAGTTGCTTTAAAGTATCTTTTAAATGGTTTAAACTAATTAACACAGTATTTTACCTTAAACTTAACTTTAAACTAAAAATAGACCCAAAAAAGTGTACATTTAAAAACCTGAGGAAATTTTTTAAACCCGGAAAAAAAAACTGCCTTTTTAAGTTTATTATTTTTCAACTGAAATTTAGCATTTTTATAGTTTTTAATGGTTGTTGAACTTAGAACAATGTTTAAATTATTTTTTAGTTTAAACAAAATTTGAGATTTTTGACTTTGACACCCAAGAAACATTTAGTTTTTGAAAAGATTATCTGTTTTTTTTTCTCCGTTCAGAGTGATGGGTCACTAAAAATAACTACTTCAGTAGCATCTTAATGTACGTAACTATTATCATTATTATTAATAAATAAGTATTTTTTATCCATTTGCAGAAGCTAAGGGATTGATAAAATATTTTAATTGTTTTGTAATAGTTACTGAGTCACATCTATTATCATTTGAACAGCTAAAAGCTTTAAAAAAATAATTAAAATAAGGCAAACTACAGACATATTCCATTCATTAAAATTATTAATACACATTATCTTATCTAAACAGGTTAACGGTTCGATAAAAGGGTACTTTATGCTCAAGTACAACGACATAAAATCAGTGACAGAAGTTCCGTACTTTGAAGGAGACCACTGGCCTGACGCACTGGAAAACTTTTTAGCGGAAGTAAAGAAGCCAGGTAGGCAGTCTGGGAGGTCGCAAGAAACGCTAAAAGCTGTGCAGAACGAAGATCTATTGAGAAAAGTAAAAGGCTACTTCAATGGTCATTCTAAGGTGAAAATGTTTGGTTTATTTAAATAAAAAAAAAGAATTAAAATTAAATACTATTTCTATTATACTTACAAAACTTTGACAACTAAAAAACTTTAGAATGAATTTATGTCTATTGAATTTTAGTAAGTATTAAACTAGTAAGTTTGAATTTTTTTTAGAATAACTTCGTTGTCATGTTGAACAATGACGGGCCGGCAAAAAAAGATACGGACAAAGATGTCGATACTGACTTGATGAAGACGACGCAGCATTTCTTGCAGACGTGCAAAATGCAAGGCTGGAAATTTTCCAGCTTACAAGAAGCCGCTGTTAGTGAACTTTATGCTTTTATCTAGTCAATAAATATAATTATTTTAACTGTTTTAGTAACTAATCAGCAAATGCTAACACATTTAAAAAACGACAAACTTTCTATGTCTTATTAATAATTTTTGACACTTTTACTAAGTATTGGTACTTGTATAACTTAACTTTTATCAAGAAGCTACTGTTGGTCATCATATTTTTTATTTAAGAATAATGACGTTAAAATTTAATATATTTCGGAAGTTTTAATAACTTTTTTAGCTCTACGAAATTATATTTTTTTACGCAACAAAAGTTTTGATGTTACGAAATTAACAATTTTGTGTGTTTTTGTACAACATTCAATACTTTTATTCCTCCTTGTATATACTTTGGCAAGGCTTTTTCAAGGCTGGAATTTTTCTAGCCCGCAAGAAGCTGCTGTTAGTGGTTTCTTAATTACTTAACTAAGCTAAAAGTTTTAAACTGGGAAAATCTCATATCTTTTTTTAATGTCTTACTTACTCGATAAAAGCTTTGAGATTTTTTAATTTACAAATTTTTTGTGCTTTATTTAGGTTTACAATACTTAAAACTTTAAATAGTTATTTTACCTATATTTTATCAATATTCTGGAGTATAATATACTTTTCATTCATTATTTTTAACAGATTTCGACAAAACACATGTTAATTGAGTTGCACAAAGGCTTTGTAAAAAGTGACGAAAGTGCTGAAGTAAACAAAATAAATCTTGATGTAAATAAAAAAGACATTTCAGAAGTTATCAAACTTTCAGTAGCTAAGAAATCTTGTAAAGAAACTAATCATTATATTTATGAGTTTATTAAAGAATTCGATGAAGAATTTGACAAAATTATTGAGGATCATAACAAACATGCTGAACTATTAAAAAAAATGGAAGAAATAATTAAAACACGTGAAGAATATGTCAAGAGTGTTGAAGAAATAATTAAAGGTAAAGTTAAAGTGCAGTATTCATATGACTAAATAAAATGTATAAGTCTAATATAACATAATAACATATTTATAAATTTTGTTATAGCTTGTACAAGTTGTTTTAAAATTTAGCTGTAGTTTTACATATGTATAGTTTTTGTTAGTTATTAAATTAAAATAAACAGTACAAAAGTTGTTTCTCTCTAGTATACCATTCTGAAATTAGTACTTATAATTGTTACTTACATATAGTTTCTGTTTTAATTTTTTTTTTACCTTTATTAACTTTAAAACTACTCATAATATTGTGTTTCAAGTGTTTATATACAGAGTTTGTTTTTTTTTTAATTTTGGTGTTTATAAAAACTTACAAACATAGTTATTTTATTAACAGAAAAAGTAGTACGAAACAACACTAAACACAATATTGCTGTTGACCCGAACAACTTACCTGTTAAACCTAGTTGGCCTCATCGTGAATCTAATGTCTTATTTGAGCACAACTATGTAAAATGTTGCACAAATAAGGTACTTTGTAAAGAAAATTTCAAAGAAAAAACAAAAAAAGCAGGTAATTTGATTTAAATTAAACTTACATCGGCTGTGCACACTTATAATTATAATTCAGTATACTTCCTTTTGACATAAAACTAAACTAGTTTTTATAACTGTGAGTTTCAAAGACATTTTCATAATTGGATCTTTTGAAGAATATGAAAAAACAGTTTCCCCGTTTTATTTAAGGATCGGAAGGCCTTGGTTGACCTAAGGAAAAATTTCGAAAATAAAAATTTTGCGGTTTGCAGTTATTAAGTATTTTGTACGTTAGTTAACTATTTCCTATTTTGCTACCTTACTAGTAAAGGGTTAATAACCATAAAAAACTAGAAATCAAATAGCTAGGTAAACTTAAAAAAATCTCAAAGTTGGAACTCTCTTTTAGTCCACACACTATATATTGCTCTTAGATTTATTTGGATCACCATAAAAAGTTGAAGATATCTCCTAATTTAGAATCCTTTCTAAACTACTATAGAATGATATAATGGTTCAAAATAAATTTTGACTGCAAAGTTTTGATTACTGAAATGTTTAACTAGATATAAAAACACACAATAATGATATAAGTTTCAAGAACAAAATAGTTTTTTTTAATCAGTTTACTAATTTTTATTCTAGTTCTTCTTTTTTTTAATTGTATTTTTTTTAAACCATGTAACATTTAAACTGAATCTTGTTTTTATACTGTTGTTAAAAATGTTTGATTTTTAAATACTTTGACGTTATAGCTAAGTTTGTTGTACTTACTTGCTTCGATAAATTTTAATATTTCTTTGTTTCTATTTTTATGTTTTTTCTTATATCATTATTGAAGCTGTTCAGTTTTATTACAACTTTAACTCAATATTTGAAAAACAGCGGCCCAAAACAGAAGAAAGCACAATAAAAGAAAATTGTCAGATACTTCAGATCAAGGTTCTAGTCGTAAAAAGAAAAGTAAGCAACATTCGATTTAAAACGTTTTAGTTAACATAAAAATTAATTTCTAACCAATATTAAATTTAAAAAATAATTTTGTGAAATGTTAAAACATTTATCAATACATCTAAGATCAAGAAATTTTAAAGATATTTTGTTTTAAGCATTGTAAAACTTGGTTAAACAAGTTTAAATTCATAAATCGCTTTATTAAAACGTTTAAATACTTTATAAGAAATATCATGTTTATTATTTTTATGAATAACCTTAATGAAATTTTACGTCACTGATCAATATCGGTAAACGGTCGGTTTCGTTAAAGCATAATAAATCGTTTGTAGATTGACGACTGCAAGTTTTGTTGCCGTTGACTAAAGAGTTTTATAGAAAAGAAACTCGAGTCTTAGTCTATCGAAGGCTTGTAGTCTGATAACTGGTGAAATGATTAAACCTTGATAGTTATTTTTCATTACAAATTATAAATCAATATTAGTATTTTATCAGTTAGTTTTTTTAGTACTTATTTTTTACAGATTTTATTTACAATTATGTTACCTGAATAAAATTTTATAGGATTTGATTACATCAATGAGTTTAAAGCTCGCTTGGATAAAATTTTCACAACCTTCGACGATTTGGTAGAACAACAGAATCACGAGGAAGTCTCCAAGCATTGCAGATTGAGATCGGTCGCAAACAAACCCAAAAAAAGAGGACAGAGAAAACGAAAACTTCAAGAGTCGTCAGATCAGGCTTCCAAAAATATAAGTATGTGCTTTGTTTGAATTACTAATAATTTTAATCAGTTTAAATTATATTTCAGAACCCGACTTATGGTTTTAATAGAAAATCTTAAATGTTCAAACTTTATATTAAAAACTTTAGATGGGGTAAGGTGTTTTATCTATTAAAAATTTCTTAACTTAAGTAAAATTTCAGTTTCAATACTTTTACAAATGTACAGTAGTAAACAAGGTTTTTTTTTTTTGCGTGGTTAACACAAAGTAGCTAAGTCAATTTTTAAATAATTTACAAAGTACACAACTTTTCAGAAGTTGGAACCACAAGAAAGGAAAGACTTAGTTTTTTTAAACTTAGTATTTAGTACCAACGTAAAAAACAAAAATCTTACCATATTATTTACTTGTTATTCTTTACAGATTTTAGTATAAACTTATCCAATTACATATTTAAATTCGTGATATCTACTTTGCAGAAATTGGAACCAGTAACACAACAAAGGCAATGATCCATGGAAATCATTTAAAGGGGCAGCCCATGCTCAACACAGCGCCTCTCGCTAAAGTCTCCAGGCCCGGTTTGAATCTTGCATTAGTAACCAAAAATGCTAAAAAAGAAACAAGCGCAAAAAAAATGCTGACTATTCAAGTAGATAAAAACAGAATAGAAAAACTGACTACCAAATCTAAAGCTAGTACCCGACAAGAACATAGTGCCGAAGAAGAACCAAGTGTTCAAGAAATTAAAAAGGCAACAACGGCAAACCAGTTAGTGAAGAACACACAACTGACCAGTAAAGTCAAACTACATAATAAAAATAAAGTACAAAAGAAAAACAAACTGACGAATAAAGACCTGCTGTCAGAAGCGGAGCAAGAGAGGAGAAGACGTGACTATTGTGCGATTCATTATATGAGAGAATTAGCTCAATTGAAAATAAACACTAGTAGTAGACAAAGTCTTAAACCCATAGATAAGGAGTCCGAAATCAAAAAAATATTTACAAAAGATGCTACGAAAGAAATGTTAAAGAAATTTAATAACTTATATAGATCTTCAGAAAGCTTTAGAAAAAACTTTAACATATATAAGCTCAACTGCTTC